>NW_027099222.1:0-227229 GCF_037042795.1 Molothrus aeneus
GTTGGCACTGACTTGATCTCCTTGTTGATGGCCTCGAGCTGCTCCTGGGGTGGGATTTTGGGGGAAAATCTCTGAATTTGGGGAAAATTCTCTGAATTTTGGGGAAAATTCTCTGAATTTTGGGGTTTTTGGGAGATTTTGGTGAAAAATTTTGATTTTTGGATGGGCTCTGACTTGATCCATTTTTGGTGCTTCTGGAGTGGAATTTTGGGGTAAATCTCGGGATTTTGGGGGAAAAAATGGGATTTTTAGGGGTTTTTTGGGGGTTTTTTGGGGAGTTTTTTGGGGGTTTTTTTGGGTTTTTTTTGCGGGTTTTTTTGGGGTTTTTTGGGGGGATTTTGGGGATTTTTAGGGTTTTTTGGGGGTTTTTTTTGGGGTTTTTTTGGGGTTTTTTGGGGTTTTTTGGGGTTCTCAGATTCGGGGTTTTTTTGGGGGGGGTTTTGGGGTCCCCAAATTTTGACTTTTCGGGGGGCGTCACTGACTTGATCTCCTTGTTGATGGCCTCGAGCTGCTCCTGCAGCATCACCGCCAGCGTCTGCACGTCCGTCTGTCCGCAGGGAGAGGGCGGCTCCCCGCCCCCCCCCGGGACCCCCCCCCGCGGCTCCTCCTCGTCCGAAGCCTCGGGGGGAACCTCGGGGGGGAGCCCCCCCGCGCGCGGGCCTGGGGAGGGGCCAGAGGAGGGAGGGGACCCCCAGAACAGGGGGGGGAGGGGAGGGAGGGGAGGGAAGGGGAAGGGAAGGGAAGGGAAGGGAAGGGAAGGGAAGGGAAGGGAAGGGAAGGGAAGGGAAGGGAAGGGAGGAGGGAAGGGAAGGGAAGGGAAGGGAAGGGAAGGAAGGGAAGGGAAGGGAAGGGAAGGGAAGGGAAGGGAAGGGAAGGGAAGGGAAGGGAAGGGAAGGAAGGGAAGGGAAGGGAAGGGAAGGGAAGGGAAGGGAGGGAGGGAGGGAGGGAAGGGAGGGGAAGGGAAGGGAAGGGAAGGGAAGGGAAGGGAAGGGAAGGGAAGGAAGGGAAGGGAAGGGAAGGGAAGGGAAGGGAAGGGAAGGGAAGGGAAGGGAGGGAAGGGAGGGAAGGGAAGGGAAGGGAAGGGAAGGGAAGGGAAGGGAAGGGAAGGGAAGGGAAGGGAAGGGAAGGGAAGGGAAGGGAAGGGAAGGGAAGGGAGGGGAGGGGAAGGAAGGGAAGGGAAGGGAAGGGAAGGGAAGGGAAGGGAAGGGAAGGGAAGGGAAGGAAGGGAAGGGAAGGGAAGGGAAGGGAGGGGAAGGGAAGGGAAGGGAAGGGAAGGGAGGGGAGGGGAGGGAAGGGAGGGGAAGGGAAGGGAAGGGAAGGGAAGGGAAGGGAAGGGAAGGGAAGGGAGGGGAAGGGAAGGGAAGGGAAGGGAAGGGAGGGGAGGGAAGGGAGGGGAGGGAAGGGAAGGAAATATAAAATGAAATGAAATGAAATGAAATGAAATGAAATAAAATGAAATAAAATGAAATGAAATAAAATGAAATAAAATTTAAAAAAAGAAATTAAATTCCCCCAAATTCCCCCAAATTTCCCCAAAATCCCCCCAAATTTCCCCCAAATTCCCCCAAATCTCCCCAAATTTCCCCAATTTCCCCCAAATTTCCCCAAATCCCCCCAAATTCCCCCCAAATTCCCCCATTTCCCCCAAATTTTCCCAATTTTCCCCAAGTCCCCCCAAATTCCCCCAAATCCCCCCCAAATCCCCTCACATCCCCCCAAATCCCCCCAATCCCCCCAAATTCCCCCAAATCCCCCCAAATTCCCCCAAATCCCCCCCCAATTCCCCCCAAATCCCCCCTAAATCCCCCCAAATTCCCCCAAATTCCCCCAAATTCCCCCAAATTTCCCCCAAATCCCCCCAAATCCCCCCAAATCCCCCCCAAATTTCCGCACCTCCTCCTTGGGGGGGGCCCAGCGCCCCTTCCTGGCCCTGCGGGGGGGCCCGGGGGGGTCCGGGGGGGTCCCCCCGAGGGGGCTCTGGGGGGGCCGCAGCTCCAGGGGGGCCCTGAGGGGAGGGACCGGGGACAGCGGGGCCGGGTGGGCGGGGGCGGCACCGGGGACACCCCGGGGAGACCCCAGAGAGACCCTCGGGGACACCGGGGAGACCCCAGAGAGACCCTCGGGGACACCCAGAGAGACCCAGAGAGACCCTCGGGGACACCCAGGGACACCCAGAGAGACCCTCGGGGGAGACCAGAGAGACCCTCGGGGACACCAGAGAGACCCAGAGAGACCCTCGGGGACACCCAGGGACCCCCGGGGACACCCAGAGAGACCCGGAGAGACCCCAGAGAGACCCTCGGGGACACCGGGAGAGACCCCAGAGAGACCCAGAGAGACCCCTAGGGACACCAGGAGAGACCCCAGAGAGACCCAGGGACACCCGGGGACACCCGGGGAGACACAGAGAGACCCCCGGGGACACCCAGAGAGACCCCCGGGGACACCGGGGAGACCCCAGAGAGACCCTCGGGGACACCCAGGGACACCCAGAGAGACCCAGAGAGACCCCAGAGAGACCCCCGGAGACCCGGGGACACCCAGAGACCCTCGGGGACACCCGGGGAGACCCGGAGAGACCCCGGAGAGACCCAGGGACACCTGGGGACACCCGGGGACACCAGAGAGACCCAGAGAGACCCCAGAGAGACCCCCGGGGACACCTCAAGAGACCCAGAGACCCCCGGGGACAGTTGGGGACACCCGGGGACACCCGGGGACACCCGGGGACACCCGGGGACCTTCAGGAGACACCCGGGGACACCAGGAGAGACCCCAGAGAGACCCCAGAGAGAGCCAGAGAGACCCCAGAGACACCCGGGGACACCCAGAGAGACCCCAGAGAGACCCAGAGACCCTTGGGGACACCCAGAGACCCTCGGGAACCCCAGGGACCCTCAGGGACACCCAGAGAGACCCAGAGACCCCCGGGGACAGTTGGGCACCCTCAGGGACCCCCGGGGACCCTCGGGGACACCCAGAGAGACCCGGGGACACTTGGGGACCCCCAAGGACCCCCAGGGACCCTCGTACACCCCCAGAAACCCCTGGGGACCCCCGGGGACGCCCAGGGACCCTCAGGGACACCAAGAGACCCCCAGGGACCCTCAGGGATCCCCGAGGACACCCCAAGAGACCCGGAGACCCCCGGGGACAGTTGGGGACCCTCAGGGACCCCCAGGGACACCCGAGGACACCCCAAGAGACCCCCGGGGACACCCCGAGAGACCCAGAGACCCTCAGGGACCCCGGGGGACACCCAGGGACCCCCAGAGACCCCCAGGGACCCCCAGGGACCCTCGGGGACCCCCAGAGACCCCCAGGGACCCCCAGGGTCATGGCAGGGGGGGTGGGGGAAAATTGGGGGGGATTTGGGGGGGATTTGGGGGCATTTTTGGGGTTTGGGGGGAGATTTGAGGGGGTTTTAGGGGAGGTTTTGGGGGGGATTTTGGGGCTTTTTTGGGGTTTGGGGGGGGCGTTTGGGGGAGTTTTTAGGGGGTTCTGGGGGGATTTTGGGGGGGATTTTGGGGGGGATTTAGGGGAAATTGGGGAGGATTTGGGGGGGTTTCTGGGGTTATTTTGGGGGTTTTTAGGTTGTTTTGGGGATATTTTGGGGGGTTTGGGGTTATTTTTTGGGGTTATTTTTGGGGTTATTTTTTGGGGGTTATTTTTGGGGGTTATTTTTGGGGGTTTTTTTGGGGTTATTTTTTGGGGTTATTTTTTTGGGGTTATTTTTTTGGGGTTATTTTTGGGGGTTTTTTTGGGGTTATTTTTTGGGGTTATTTTTGGGGTTATTTTTAGGGGTTATTTTGGGGTTATTTTTTGGGGTTATTTTAGGGGTTATTTTTTGGGGTTATTTTGGGGGGTATTTTTTGGGGTTATTTGGGGTTATTTTTTGGGGGGTATTTTTTGGGGTTATTTTTTAGGGTTATTTTTTGGGGTTATTTTGGGGTTATTTTTTGGGGTTATTTTAGGGGTTATTTTTTGGGGTTATTTTTTGGGGTTATTTTTGGGGTTATTTTTGGGGGTTATTTTTTGGGGTTATTTTTGGGGTTATTTTTTGGGGTTATTTTTTGGGGTTATTTTTTGGGGTTATTTTGGGGTTATTTTTTGGGGTTATTTTGGGGGTTATTTTTTGGGGTTATTTTTTGGGGTTATTTTTGGGGTTATTTTGGGGTTTTTTGCTCATTTCTGGGTTTTTTTTGGGAGGGGGGTTTAGGTTATTTTTGGTGTTATTTGGGGGGGATTTGGTGAATTTTGGGGTTTATTTTGGGGATGATATTTTGGGGTTTCTTTTTCTTTTTTTTTGGTTTATAAAGTTATTTTGGAGGGTTTTGGGTGATTTTGGGGAGTTATTTTGGCGTTATTTTTGTGGTAATTTTGGGGGTCAATTTTGGTTTTGGGGGGGTTTTTTTTAGGTTATTTTTGGGTTATTTTAGGGGTTATTTTTGGGGACTTCTACGGTTATTTTTGGGGTTATTTTGGGGGTAATTTTGGGGGGTTTTAGGTTATTTTTGGGTTATTTTTGGGGTTATTTTGGGGCTTATTTTAGGGGTTATTTGAGGGCTTATTTAGGGGGTTATTTTGGGTTTTTTTAGGTTATTTTTGGGTTATTTTGGGGCTTATTTTGGGGGTTAGTTGGGGCCTTATTTTGGGGGTTATTTTGGGGATTTTTAAGGTTATTTTTGGGTTATTTTGGGGCTTATTTTAGGGGTTATTTGGGGCCTTATTTTGGGGGGTTTTAGGTTATTGTTGGGGTTATTTTTGGGGACTTCTGCGGTTATTTTTGGTGGGTTTTGGGGGGTGGTTTTTGGGTTATTTTGGGGATTATTTTGGGGCGTTATTTGCATTTTTTGGGGGGGTTGTTTTGTGGTTATTTGGTTTGGGTTGGGTTTTTTTTTTTGGTGTTAATTTTGGGTTATTTTTAGGGTTATTTTGGGGTGGTTTTGGGGTTATTTTGGGGTTATTTTGGGGTTTTTAGGTTATTGTTGGGGTTATTTTGGGGTTTTAAGGTTATTTTTGGGTTATTTTGGGGCTTATTTTGGGGGGTTATTTTGGGGGTTTTTAGGTTATTTTTGGGGACTTTTGCGGTTATTTTTGGTGGGTTTTGGGGGGTGGTTTTTGGGTTATTTTGGGGATTATTTTGGGGCGTTATTTGCATTTTTTGGGGGGGTTGTTTTGTGGTTATTTGTTTTGGGTTTTGGGTTTTTTTTTGGTGTTAATTTTGGGTTATTTTTAGGGTTATTTTGGGGCGGTTTTGGGTTATTTTTGGGGTTTTTGGGGTACCTGGAGTAGGAGGAGCCGGGGCGGCCCCGGAGCTGGTCCAGCTCCAGCTGCATCCGCTCCATCTCTGCCAGCAGCTGCTCCTGGGGGCGGAAATTCGGGAATTTGGGGAATTTTGGGAATTTTGGGAATTTTGGGAATTTTGGGAATTTTGGGATTCAGTGCTGGGGACCCCCGGTGGGAATCGGGGTCCGGAGAGCCCCAAAAATCATCTGGGATTGGGGAAAAATTCCAAAATTTTATCCCCAAAAAGTCCCCAAATCCAATCAAAAAACGTCCCCAAAATTCCCTCCCAAAATCCATCAAAAAATCCTCCCAAAATTTCCCCAAATCCAGGCAAAATTCCACCCTAAATTCGTCGATAAAACCTCTCAAAATCCATCCAGAATCTACCAAAATTCCTCCCCAAATTCCGGCCAAAACTCCCCCAAAATTTCCTCTGAATTTCCCCCCAAAAAAAAAACCACAACAAAAAATCCCCTCAAAAAAACCCAAAACTCTCCTAAAACCCCTGAAAAAATAAAAAATAAATTATGAAAAAAAAAAACAAACCAAAAAAGGAATTCTAAAAAATAAAAAAAATCCTCAAATTTAAAAAAAAAAAAACTAAAAAGGAAAAAATAGCAAAATTTAAAACAATTTAAAATCCCCAAAGATTCCCAAAAAACCACAAAAAATCCCTCAAGAAATCTCAAAAAAAGCCCAAAAAACCAAAAATCCTGAGAAAATTTTTTAAAAACTCCCCAAATAAAAAAAAAATCCCCAAAGGGCCAAAAAAATCCCCAAAAAATCCCCCCAAAACTTCCCCAAAAAACCTCCCCAAAATTAAAAAAATAATCCCAAAAAATCCCCCAAAATAAAATAAAAACTAAAAAATAAAATAATAAAATTAAAATATAAAATCCAATCAATAAATAGAATAAAATAGAATAAAATTAAACTATCAAATCAAATAAATAAAATAAAATAAAATAAAATAAAATAAAATAAATAAATTAAATAAAATAAATAAAATAAAATAAATAAAATAAAAATAAAATAAAATAAAATAAAATAAATAAAATAAAATAAATAAAATAAAATAAAATAAAATAAAATATAAAATAAAATAAAATAAAATAAAATAATTTTTTTTTTAAATCCCTCCAAAAAACCCCAAAATGCCCCAAAATTCCCTAAAATTCCCCCAAATTCCCCAAAAATTCCCCAAAAATTCCCCAAAATCCCGACCTTGTTGAGCAGGAGCTCGTCCTGCATTTTCTTCATGTTGGCGATTTCTTCACTCAGCGAATTCTGGGGAGGGCAAAAATCAGGGGGGGACCCCCCAAAAAAAACCCCCAAAACCCCAAAAAAAAACCCCTCAAAAATCCTCAAACACCCCCAAAAAAAACCCCATAAAACACCCCAAAATCAGCCAAAACCCTCCCCAAAAAAAACCCCAAAAAACCCCAAAAATCCCCCCCAAAAAACCCCAAAATCCCCCAAAAACCCAAAATCCCCCCAAAAAACCCCCAAAACCCCAAAAAATCCTAAAAAACCCCAAATCCCCCTCCCCAAAAAATCCCAAACCCCCCTCAAAAAACCCTAAAAATAACCCCCAAAAAATCCTAAAAAAACCCAAATCCCCCTCCCCAAAACCCCCCCAAAAAAAACCCCAAAATCCCCCCAAAAAACCCCAAAATCCCCCCAAAAAACCCCAAATCCCCCTCCCCAAAACCCCCCCCAAAAAAACCCTAAAATAACCCCAAAAATCCCCCCCAAAAAAACCCAAAATGCCCCCAAAAAAACCCCAAAATCCCCCCAAAAAAACCCCAAAACCCCAAAAAAAAACCCCTCAAAAATCCTCAAACACCCCCAAAAAAAAACCCCAGAAAAACACCCCAAAATCACCCAAAACCCTCCCAAAAAAACCCAACAAAAACCCCAAAAAGACCCGAAAAAAATCCCCAAGAAAACCCCAAAATCCCCCCAAAAAACCCCCAAAACCCCAAAAAAAATCCCTAAAAAAAACCCCAAATCCCCCTCCCCAAAAAATCCCAAACCCCCCTCAAAAAACCCCAAAAATAACCCCAAAAAATCCTAAAAAACCCAAATCCCCCTCCCCAAAACCCCCCCCAAAAAACCCCTAAAATAACCCCAAAAATTCCCCCAAAAAACCCCAAAATCCCCCAAAAAACCCCAAAACCCCAAAAAAAACCCCTCAAAAATCCTCAAACACCCCCAAAAAAAAACCCCAGAAAAACACCCCAAAATCACCCAAAACCCCCAAAAAACCCCTAAAATAACCCCAAAAATCGCCCCCAAAAAACCCCAAAATCCCCCCAAGAAAACCCCAAAATCCCCCAAAAAAACCCCCAAAACCCCAAAAAAATCCCTAAAAAAAAAAACCCAAATCCCCCTCCCCAAAAACCGCCACAAAAAACCCCTAAAATAACCCCAAAAAAATCCTAAAAAACCCAAATCCCCCTCCCCAAAAATCCCCCCAAAAAACCCCAAAAATTCCCCCAAAAAACCCCAAAATCCCCCAAAAAACCCCAAATCCCCCTCCCCAAAAACCACCCAAAAAAACCCCTAAAATAACCCCAAAAATCCCCCCCAAAAAACCCCAAAATCCCCCAAAAAACCCCCAAATCCCCCAAAAAAACCCCTCAAAAATCCTCAAACACCCCCCAAAAAAAAACCCCAGAAAAACACCCCAAAATCCCCCAAAACCCTCCCAAAAAAACCCAACAAAAACCCAAAAAACACCGAAAAAATCCCCAAGAAAACCCCAAAATCCCCCCAAAAAAAACCCTAAAAAAAATCCCTAAAAGAAAACCCCAAATCCCCCTCCCCAAAAAATCCCAAACCCCCCTCAAAAAACCCTAAAAATAACCCCAAAAAAATCCTAAAAAAACCCAAATCCCCCTCCCCAAAACCCCCCCCAAAAAACCCCTAAAATAACCCCAAAAATTCCCCCAAAAAACCCCAAAACCCCAAAAACCCCAAAATCCCCCAAAAACCCCAAAATCCCCCAAAAAACCCCAAAACCCCCAAAAAAACCCCTCAAAAATCCTCAAACACCCCCAAAAAAAACCCCAGAAAAACACCCCAAAATCACCCCAAACCCTCCCAAAAAACCCCTAAAATAACCCCAAAAATCGCCCCCAAAAAACCCTAAAATAACCCCAAAAATCCCCCCCAAAAAACCCCAAAATCCCCCCAAAAAACCCCAAAATCCCCAAAAAAACCCCCAAAACCCCAAAAAAAATCCCTAAAAAAAAACCCCCAAATCCCCCTCCCCAAAAACCCCCCAAAAAAACCCTAAAATAACCCCAAAATCCCCCCCAAAAAACCCCTAAATCCCCCCAAAAAACCCCAAAATCCCCCCAAAAAAACCCCAAAACCCCAAAACCAACCCTCAAAAATCCTCAAACACCCCCAAAAAAAAACCCCAGAAAAACACCCCAAAATCACCCAAAACCCCCCCCAAAAAAACCCCTAAAATAACCCCAAAAATCGCCCCCAAAAAACCCCAAAATCCCCCCAAAAACCCCAAAAATCCCCCCAAAAAAACCCCCAAAACCCCAAAAAAAATCCCTAAAAAAAAACCCCAAATCCCCCTCCCCAAAAAATCCCAAACCCCCCTCAAAAAACCCCAAAAATAACCCCAAAAAATCCTAAAAAAACCCAAATCCCCCTCCCCCAAAACCCCCCCCAAAAAACCCCAAAAATCCCCCCAAAAAACCCCAAAATCCCCCAAAAAACCCCAAATCCCCCTCCCCAAAAACCCCCCCAAAAAAACCCTAAAATAACCCCAAAAATCCCCCCCAAAAAACCCCAAAATCCCCCCAAAAAAACCCCAAAACCCCAAAAAAAAAACCCTCAAAAATCCTCAAACACCCCCAAAAAAAACCCCCCAAAAACCCCCAAAATCCCCCAAAAAAACCCCAAAATCCCCCCAAAAAACCCCAAAATCCCCCAAAAAAAACCCCAAAATCCCCCAAAAAAACCCCAAAATCCCCCCTAAAACCACGCGGGGACCCCCAAAACCCCGCCCCGAGCCCCCCCAGGACCCCCCCAAATTCCCCAAATCCCATCCAGGACCCCCCAAATTTCACCCAGGACCCCCCAAATTTTTCCCAGCCCCCTCCCCAATTTTGGGGTGCCCCCAATTCTCTCCTTTAGGGGCAGCTGGAGCCACCCGAGACCCCCAAAACTCCCCCAAATTCCCCCAAAATCCCATCCAGGACCCCCCAAATTTCACCCAGGACCCCCAAATTTCACCCAGGACCCCCCAGATTTCACCCAGGAACCCCCAAATTTTTTCCCCACCCCCCTCCCCAATTTGGGGGTCCCCCATCCTCTCCTTGAGGTGCAGCTGCAGCCGCTCAGGACCCCCCAAAATTCCCCCCAAATTCCCCCCAAATCCCATCCAGGACCCCCCAAATCCCATCCAGGACCCCCCAAATTTCACCCACGAACCCTCAAATTTCCCTCAGGACCCCCCAGACCCCTCCCCAATTTTGGGGTGCCCCCAATTCTCTCCTTGAGGTGCAACAAAAACAATTTTGGACCCCCCAAAATTTCCCCCAAAATTCCCCCCAAATTCCTTCCAGGACCCCCCAAACTCCCCCCAAAACCCTTCCAGGACCCCCCAAATTTCCCTCAGGACCCCCCAAATTACTCACAGGACCCCCCAGACCCCTCCCCAATTTTGGGGTGCCCCCAATTCTCTCCTTGAGGTGCAACAAAACCATTTTAGACCCCCTAGAACCCCCCAAAATCCCACTGGGACCCCCCAAAACTCCCCTTAAACTGCCCCAAATCCCCCCAAAACTCCTCCAAATTTCACCCAGGACCCCCCAAATTTTTCCCCAGCCCCCTCCCCAATTTGGGGGTCCCCACCTTCTCCTCCAGGGCCCCCATCCTCTCCTTGAGGTGCAGCTGCAGCCGCTCAGGACCCCCCAAATTTCCCCCAAATTCCCCCAAATTCCCCCCAAATTCCCCCAAATCCCTTCCAGGACCCCCAAACTCCCCCCAAATTCCATCCAGGACCCCCCAAATTCCCCCTGGGACCCCCCAAATTACTCCCAGACCCCCCAGACCCCTCCCCAATTTTGGGGTGCCCCCAATTCTCTCCTTGAGGTGCAACAAAACCATTTCAGACCCCCAAAACTCCCCTTAAACTGCCCCAAATCCCCCCAAAACTCCCCCAAATTTCACCCAGGACCCCCCAAATTTCACCCAGGACCCCCCAATTTTTTCCCCAGCCCCCTCCCCAATTTGGGGGTCCCCACCTTCTCCTCCAGGGCCCCCATCCTCTCCTTGAGGTGCAGCTGCAGCCGCTCGTTGCTCTCGCTCAGCAGCCGATCCACGGTCTCCGAGAGCCGCTTGTTGTGCTCGTCGTTCATCTTCTCCCTCTGCCGCGCCTGGGGGGGGGGGACACCCCAAAATTTCGGGGAGGGGTCCCCAACATTTTGGGGGACCCCCAAAAAAATCCCAAGCGTCGGGGAGCCAGCGGGAGCATGGAAAACCCCGCGTTTGTAGCCCCAAAAATGGGGGAAATTCAGGTTTTTAACGGGTTTTGGGCGGCGGGGAAATTTTGGGGAGTCCCCACCCCCCCATGAAATTTTGGGGTTTTCAGATTTGGGGTTTCCCCATTTTTGGGATGTCCAGTTTGAGGTTTCCCTTTTTTCGGGTGCCCCCGTTTTTGGGGTTTCCCAAAAACCCCCAAAAAACTCAGAATTTGGGGTTCAGATTTTTGAGGTTTTCCAGTTTTGGGGTTTCCCATTTTTGGGGTGTCCCCATTTTTGGGGTTTCCCATTTTTAGGGTTTCCCAATTTTGGGGTTTCCCATTTTTGGGGTGTCCCCATTTTTAGGGTTTCCCGTTTTTAGGGTTTCCCAATTTTGGGGTTTCCCATTTTTGGGGTTTCCCGTTTTTGAGGTTTTCCATTTTTGGGGTTTCCCATTTTTGGGCTTTCCCCATTTTTGGGGTGCCCGAATTTGGAGTTTCCCATTTTTAGGGTTTCCCAGTTTTGGGGTTTCCCATTTTTGGGCTGTCCCCATTTTTGGGGTGCCCAAATTTGGAGTTTCCCGTTTTTGAGGTTTCCCCATTTTTGGGGTGTCCATTTTGAGGTTTCCCTTTTTTGGGGTGGCTGAATTTGGGGTGCCCCCGTTTTTGGGGTTTCCCAAAAACCCCCAAAAACCTCAGAATTTGGGGTTCAGATTTTTGAGGTTTTCCAGTTTTGGGGTTTCCCATTTTTAGGGTTTCCCATTTTTGGGGTGCCCAAATTAGGGGTTTCCCGTTTTTGAGGTTTTCCATTTTTGGGGTTTCCCCATTTTTGGGGTGCCCGAATTTGGAGTTTCCCATTTTTAGGGTTTCCCAGTTTTGGGGTTTCCCATTTTTGGGCTGTCCTCATTTTTGGGGTGCCCAAATTTGGAGTTTCCCGTTTTTGAGGTTTCCCCATTTTTGGGGTGTCCATTTTGAGGTTTCCCTTTTTTGGGGTGGCTGAATTTGGGGTGCCCCCGTTTTTGGGGTTTCCCAAAAACCCCCAAAAAACTCGGAATTCGGGGTTCGGATTTTTGTTTTCCATTTTTGGGGTGCCCAAATTTGGGGTTTCCCATTTTTGGGCTTTCCCCATTTTTGGGGTGCCCGAATTTGGGGTTTCCCATTTTTTGGGGTTTCCAATTTTTGGGGTTTTCAAATTTTGGGGTTTCCCATTTTTGTGGTGTCCCCATTTTTTGAGGTTTCCCATTTTTAGAATTTCCCATTTTCGGGGTTTCCCATTTTTAGGGTTTCCCATTTTTGAGGTTTCCCATTTTTGGGTTGCCCCTATTTTTGGGGTGTCCATTTTTGGGATTTCGCATTTTTGGGGTTTCCAATTTTGAGGTTTCCCCATTTTTAGAATTTCCCCTTTTAAGAATTTCCCATTTTTAGAATTTCCCATTTTTTAGAATTTCCCATTTTCGGGGTTTCCATATTTGAGGTTTCCCCATTTTTTGGGGTCCCCATTTTTTGAGGTTTCCCATTTTTAGAACTTCCCATTTTTTAGAATTTCCCATTTTCGGGATTTCCCATTTTTGGGGTTTCCCCATTTTTGAGGTTTCCATTTTTTAGAATTTCCCATTTTTAGAATTTCCCCTTTTAAGAATTTCCCATTTTTGGGCTTTCCCATTTTTTAGAATTTCCCATTTTCGGGGTTTCCCATTTTTGGGCTTTCCCATTTTTTGGGGTCCCCATTTTTTGAGGTTTCCCATTTTTAGAATTTCCCATTTTTGGGCTTTCCCATTTTTTAGAATTTCCCATTTTTAGAATTTCCCACTTTTAGAATTTCCCATTTTTGGGGTTTCCCATTTTTTGAAGTTTCCCCATTTTTTGAGGTTTCCCATTTTTAGAATTTCCCATTTTTGGGCTTTCCCATTTTTTAGAATTTCCCATTTTTAGAATTTCCCCTTTTAAGAATTTCCCCTTTTAAGAATTTCCCATTTTTGGGCTTTCCCATTTTTTAGAATTTCCCATTTTCGGGATTTCCCATTTTCGGGGTTTCCCCATTTTTTGGGGTCCCCATTTTTTTTGGGGGGGGGTTCCCGTTTTTGGGGTGCCCACCCTCTGCAGCTCCTGGTTCTTCTCCTGCAGTTGGGCCTCGAGCTGACGCAGCCGCTCCTCGAAATTCCCGTGGCGCTCCTCGGCCTGGGGACATTTGGGGACATTTTGGGGACATTTTGGGGACATTTGGGGACATTTTGGGACATTTGGGGACATTTTGGGGACATTTTGGGGACATTTTGGGGGGGGGACATTTCCCTCAGGACGTCCCCAGACCCCAAACCCACCTTGGTGTGCCCCAAACCCCCACGAAACTCCCCCAAAATTCCCTCAAAACCCCTCAAGACACCCCCAAATCCCCCTAAAACTCCCCCAAAATTCCCCCAAAATTCCCCCAAAACCCCTCAAGACCTCCCCAGCCCCCCCCCAAAACCTCTCAACCCCCCCCCGAACTCCCCCAAATCCCCCCAAGACCCCCCAAATCCCCCTCAAACCTCCTCAAGACCCCCCTAGACCCCACTGGGACCCCCTCAAAGCCCCCTCAAATTCCCCCCAAATTCCCCCCAAATTCCCCCCAAATTCCCCCAAATCCCCCAGACTCCTCAGGACCCCCCAAAACTCCCCCAAATCCCCCCAAGCTCCCCCAAACCCCCCTCAAACCTCCTCAAGACCCCTCTGGGACCCCCTCAACCCCCCCCCCCCAAATTCCCCCAAAATTTCCCCCAAATCCCCCCGCAGACCCCCCCCCAGGACCCCCCAAATCCCCCCAAAACCTCTCAGACCCCCCCTAAACTCCCCCAAACCCCCCAAAATCCACCCAGGACCCCCCCAAACCCCCTCGAATTCCCCCTAAATCCCCCCAAGCTCCCCCAAATCCCCCTCAAACCTCCTCAAGACCCCCCCTAGACCCCACTGGGACCCCCTCAAACCCCCCCAAATCCCCCTCAAATCCCCCCAGATCCCCCAGACTCCTCAAGACCCCCCCAAGCCGCCCCCAAACCCCCCTCAAGCCTCCTCAAGACCCCCCTGGGACCCCCTCAAACCCCGCCCAGGACCCCCCCAAATCCGCCCGGGGCCCCCCCGAGCCGCCCCCAGCCCCACCTTGGTGAGCGCCGCCACCCTCTGGGCCAGCTGGGCCTCGATCTCGGGCAGGGTCTCGGCCTTCTGCAGGGTCAGCTGCAGCTTGGCCTTGGCGTCCTCCAGCCACTCCTGCAGCTGCCGGCCCTTCTCCTCGCTCTGGGGACATTGGGGGACAGCGGGGACATTGGGGACATCGGGGACATCGGGGGCGTTGGGGGCCTTGGGGACATCGGGGACATCGGGGACATCGGGGGCGTTGGGGACATCGGGGGCATTGGGGAGTTCAGGTGTTCTCCAGCCACTCCTGCAGCTGCCGGCCCTTCTCCTCGCTCTGGGGACATTTGGGGACAGCGGGGACATTGGGGACATCGGGGACATTTGGGGACATTGGGGGCCTTGGGGACATCGGGGACATCGGGGGCGTTGGGGACATCGGGGGCGTTGGGGACATTGGGGAGTTCAGGTGTTCTCCAGCCACTCCTGCAGCTGCCGGCCCTTCTCGGTCTGGGGACATTGGGGACATCGAGGACATTGGGGACATCGGGGACATCGGGGGCGTTGGGGACATCGGGGACATTGGGGGTCATCGGGGGCGTTGGGGACATTTGGGGACATTGGGGGACATTGTGGACATCAGGGATGTTGGGGGTGTTGGGGACATTGGGGACATCAGGCGTCCTCCAGCCACTTCTGCAGCTGCCGGCCCTTCTCCTCGCTCTGGGGACATTTGGGGACAGCGGGGACATTGGGGACATTGGGGACATTGGGGACATTGGGGACATTTGGGGACATTGGGGACATTTGGGGTGTTGGGGACATCGGGGGCACTGGGGACATCGGGGACATTGGGGACATTTGGGGACATTGGGGACATTTGGGGACATCGGGGGCACTGGGGACATCGGGGACATTGGGGACATTTGGGGACATTTGGGGACATTTGGGGGCCTTGGGGACATTTGGGGACATTGGGGACATTGGGGACATTGGGGGCCTTGGGGACATTTGGGGACATTGGGGACATTGGGGACATTGGGGGCCTTGGGGACATTTGGGGACATTGGGGACATTTGGGGACATTGGGGGCATTGGGGACATTGGGGGCCTTGGGGACATTTGGGGACATGGATTTAGGGGGGGACGTTGGGGACATTGAGTGAAGGACAAGGATGGGGGTGGGGGGGAAAACATCAACGGGTGGTGGGGACACCAATGGGGACACCAAGGTGTGTCCAGGTGTGTCCCCAGGTGTGTCCCCAGGTGTGTCCCCAGGTGTGTCCCAGGTGTGTCCCTCGGTGTATCCCAGGTGTGTCCCCAGGTGTGTCCCCAGGTGTATCCCAGGTGTATCCCAGGTGTGTCCCCAGGTGTGTCCCCAGGTGTGTCCCAGGTGTGTCCCAGGTGTGTCCCCAGGTGTGTCCCCAGTGTCCCCAGGTGTGTCCCAGGTGTCCCCAGGTGTGTCACCTGTCTGTACAGGCTCTCCTTGCTGGCCAGCTCCTTCCCCAGGTGTGTCCCAGGTGTATCCCAGGTGTGTCCCCACTGTCCCCAGGTGTCCCCAGGTGTGTCCCCAGGTGTGTCCCCAGGTGTGTCACCTGTCGGTACAGGCTCTCCTTGCTGGCCAGCTCATTCTCCAGGTGTGTCCCATCTATCCCAGGTGTGTCCCATCTATCCCAGGTGTATCCCAGGTGTGTCCCCACTGTCCCCAGGTGTCCCCAGGTGTGTCCCCACTGTCCCCAGGTGTCCCCAGGTGTGTCACCTGTCTGTACAGGCTCTCCTTGCTGGCCAGCTCCTTCCCCAGGTGTGTCCCATCTATCCCAGGTGTGTCCCATTTATCCCAGGTGTATCTCAGGTGTATCTCAGGTGTCCCCAGGTGTGTCCCAGGTGTGTCCCAGGTGTATCTCACGTGTATCTCAGGTGTCCCCAGGTGTGTCCCAGGTGTCCCCAGGTGTGTCACCTGTCTGTACAGGCTCTCCTTGCTGGCCAGCTCGTTCTCCAGGTGTAACCCAGGTGTAACCCAGGTGTATCCCATCTATCCCAGGTGTATCTCAGGTGTCCCCAGGTGTGTCCCAGGTGTCCCCAGGTGTGTCCCCAGGTGTCCCCAGGTGTGTCACCTGCCGGTACAGGCTCTCCTTGCTGGCCAGCTCGTTCTCCAGGTGTAACCCAGGTGTGTCCCATCTATCCCAGGTGTAACCCAGGTGTATCCCATCTATCTCAGGTGTGTCTCAGGTGTCCCCAGGTGTCCCCAGGTGTGTCCCCAGGTGTGTCACCTGCCGGTACAGGCTCTCCTTGCTGGCCAGCTCGTTCTCCAGGCGGTCGTTGGCGTCGTGCAGGGAGGTGGCCTCGCGCTGGGCGCTCAGGTAGCGCCGCTCCAGCGTCGTGATGCGCTCCTCCATGTCCTCGCGCTGCGCCAGCGCCTGCGGGGACACGGCGGGGACATCACCGGGACAGCGGGGGACACTGGGGACACCACTGGGGACACTGGGGACATCACTGGGGACATTGGGGACATCACTGGGGACACCACTGGGGACATCACTGGGGACATTGGGGACATCACCGGGACAGCGGGGGGGGTGGGGGACACCACTGGGGACACTGGGGACATCACTGGGGACATCACTGGGGACAATGGGGACACCACTGGGGACATCATTGGGGACATTGGGGACATCGGGGGGATTGGGGACATTGGGGACATTGGGGACACTGGGGGGGATTGGGGGCACTGGGGACATCATTGGGGACACCGGGGGGGATGGGGGACACCACTGGGACAGTGGGGACATCACTGGGGACACTGGGGACACCACTGGGGACATTGGGGACATCACTGGGGGGACTGGGGACATTGGGGACATTGGGGACATCATTGGGGACATCGGGGAGATTGGGGACACTGGGGGGGATTGGGGACATCGGGGACATTGGGGACATCATTGGGGACATCATTGGGGACATTGGGGACATTGGGGGACATCACTGGGGACATGGGGGGGATTGGGGACATTGAGGGGATTTGGGGACATCAGGGACATTGGGGGGCATTGGGGGAATATTGGGGACATTGGGGACACCACTGGGGACATTGGGGACGTTGGGGGGGTTTGGGACATCGGGGACATTGGGGACAATGGGGACACTGGGGGCGTTGGGGGCATTGAGGACATTTGGGGACATTGGGGACATCATCCCAGTTTGATGCCATTTTTCCCTGTTTTTCCCCCCGTTTTTCCCCCCGTTTTTTCCCGTTTTTTCGATATTTCACCCCAATCTCACCTCCTTGAGGTCCTTCTGGAGCTCAGCCCCGCCTCGTGGGCCCGGCCCATCTCCCACTTTGGGGTGAAACCCTCCCAGTTTGGGCCGAAACCCTCCCAGTTTGGGCCATTTTTATCCATTTTCAGCTCTTTTTTTGCTGTTTTTCCTGTTTTTTCACTGTTTTTTCCTGTTTTTTCCATATCCCGCCCCATTCTCACCTCCTTGAGGTCCCTCTGCAGCTTGGCCCCCGCCTCATGTGCCTGGACCAGCTCCCACTTTGGGCCATTTCCTCCCAGTTTGGGGTGAAACCCTCCCAGTTTGGGCCATTTTTATCAAGTTTTCAGCTGGTTTTTTGCCGTTTTTTCCCGTTTTTTCACCGTTTTTTCACTGTTTTTTCACCGTTTTTTCCCATTTTTTCCATATCCCGCCCCACTCTCACCTCCTTGAGGTCCCTCTGCAGCTTGGCCCCCGCCTCGTGGGCCCGGGCCAGCTCCCTCTGGGCCGCGTTGGCCTCGTCCTGCAGCCGCCCCAGCTGCCGGCACAGGGCGGCCACGCGCTGCCGGCCCAGCGACGCCTCCAGCTCCGCCTGGGGGGACACGCTGACCTCTGACCCCTGACCCCTGACCCCTGACCTCTGACCTCTGACACCCCCCCCCACACACACACACACTGTCCCCTGACCCTCCCCTGGTGTCCCCTCTGACCCCCCCAGTGTCCCCATTGTCACCCCCTGACCCCCCCAGTGTCCCCTCAGTGTCCCCCCAGTGTACCCTCACTGCACTGTCCCCCCCGGTGTCCCCTCTGACCCCCACCCCGGTGTCCCCCTCGCTGTCCCCATCGGTGACCGCCCCTGACCCCCCCAATGTCCCCAATGTCCCCCCCTGACCCCCTCCCCCAGTGTCCCCAGTGTCCCCCCCAGTGTCCCCAGTGTCCCCCCCAGTGTCCCCTCACCGCGCTGTCCCCGTCGGTGGCCGCGTCCTCCAGGCCCGAGCGGCGCCGGGACAGCTGCTCCCGGAGGGACAGGGACTGTGGGGACAATGACAGTGACAGTGACAGTGACAGTGACAGTGTCAGTGTCACCAACAGGGACAGGGACAGGGACAGGGACTGTGGGGACAATGACAGTGACAGTGTCACCAACAGGGACAGGGACAGGGACAGCTGCTCCCGGAGGGACAGGGACTGTGGGGACAATGACAGTGACAGTGACAGTGACAGTGACAGTGACAGTGTCAGTGTCACCAACAGGGACAGGGACAGGGACAGGGACAGTGACAGTGTCAGTGTCACCAACAGGGACAGGGACAGGGACAGGGACTGTGGGGACAATGACAGTGACAGTGACAGTGACAGCGTCAGTGTCACCAACAGGGACAGGGACAGCTGCTCCCGGAGGGACAGGGACTGTGGGGACAATGACAGTGACAGTGACAGTGTCATGGGGACAATGACACCTCAATGGTGACATCAGGGACAGGGACAGCTGCTCCCAGAGGGACAGGGACTGTGGGGACAATGACAGTGACAATGTCACCAACAGGGACACGGACAGGGACAGGGACAGGGACTGTGGGGACAATGGCAGTGACAATGTCACCAACAGGGACACGGACAGGGACAGGGACAGGGACTGTGGGGACAATGAGGGGACAACGACAATGCCACCAACAGGGACATGGGGGCAGGGACAGTGTCACCTCAGGGACAGGGACAGGGACTGTGAGGACAATGACAGTGACACGGGGACAATGGCAGTGACAATGTCACCTCAATGGGGACATCAGGGACAGGGACAGCTGCTCCCGAAGGGACAGCGACTGTGGGGACATGGGTACAATGTCACCAAGAGGGCCATGGGGACAGGGACAGGGGACAGTGTCACTCCCACGGACAGGGATACTGGGGGACAGGGACAGGTGCCACCCCCAGGGGGACACAGGGACAGGGCGCAGGTGTCACCCTCCAAAGGACCGCGATGGGCGTCACCCCCGGCACCACCCACGGGGACACCCCGGTGTCACCACCCCGGTGTCACCACCCCGGTGTCACCACCCAGTGTCACCACCCAGTGTCACCACCCCGGTGTCACCGTCACAGTGTCACCACCCAGTGTCACCACCCGGTGTCACCACCCAGTGTCACCGCCCAGTGTCACCACCCCGGTGTCACCACTCTGGTGTCACCACCCAGTGTCACCGCCCAGTGTCACCACCCAGTGTCACCACCCAGTGTCACCGCCCAGTGTCACCGCCCAGTGTCACCACCCCGGTGTCACCACCCCGGTGTCACCACCCAGTGTCACCGCCCAGTGTCACCACCCGGTGTCACCACCCAGTGTCACCACCCCGGTGTCACCACCCAGTGTCACCGCCACGGTGTCACCACCCAGTGTCACCACCCAGTGTCACCGCCCTGGTGTCACCACCCCGGTGTCACCACCCAGTGTCACCACCCAGTGTCACCACCCAGTGTCACCATCCAGTGTCACCGCCCTGGTGTCACCGCCCAGTGTCACCGCCCAGTGTCACCACCCAGTGTCACCGCCCTGGTGTCACCACCACGGTGTCACCACCCCGGTGTCCCCACCCCGGTGTCACCACCCTGGTGTCACCGCCCCGGTGTCACCACCCAGTGTCACCGCCACAGTGTCACCACCCAGTGTCACCGCCCAGTGTCACCGCCCAGTGTCACCACCCCGGTGTCACCGTCACGGTGTCACCGCCCAGTGTCACCACCCCGGTGTCACCGCCACGGTGTCACCACCCGGTGTCACCGCCCAGTGTCACCACCCTGGTGTCACCACCCCGGTGTCACCACCCAGTGTCACCACCCTGGTGTCACCACTCTGGTGTCACCACCCGGTGTCACCACCCCGGTGTCCCCACCCAGTGTCACCGCCCAGTGTCACCGCCCAGTGTCACCACCCACGGGGACACCCCGGTGTCACCACCCAGTGTCCCCACCCAGTGTCACCGCCCAGTGTCACCGCCACGGTGTCACCACCCCGGTGTCCCCCGGTGTCCCCTGGTGTCCCCCGGTGTCCCCACCTCCTGGTTGGACACCTCCAGCTCCTCCTCGAGGACGGCCACGCGCTCCAGGGCCACCCGCAGCCGCTCCCGCACCTGGGGACACCGGGGTGACATCATCGGGGTGACATCATCGGGGTGACATCGAGGGGACACCAGAACCCCCCCGAGATGTCCCCAGAGCCACCTGTGTGACCCCAAAGTCCCCTGAGACCCCTTTGGGTCCCCCCCCAGGGACACTTGAGGGCCGCCAGGTGTGACCAGGTGCCACCAAACCCCTCAAGGACCCCCCAAAGACGCCCCCAAGGACCCCCAGGTGACCTCAGGACCCTCCTGAGACCCCTTCAGGTCCCCCCCGGTTGTCACCTGGGACATCCCAGAACCCCCCGAGACCCCCTTGGGGACCTCCAGGTGCCACCAGGTGACCTTGAAACCCCTCAGGACCCCCCAAAAACTCCTCAAGGACCCCCCAAGGACCCCCAGGTCACCCCAGAACCCTCTTGAGATCCCTTCAGGTCCCACCAGGTCACCTTAAAACCCCCAAAACCTCCCAAAATCCCCCCAAAACCTCCCAAAGACCCCCGAGGTCACCCCAAAGACCTCCCAAAGACCCCACCAAGACCCCCAGGTCACCCCAGAACCCTCCTGAGACACCTTCAGGTCCCACCAGGTCACATTAAAACCCCTCTAAAACCCCTCAAGGACCCCCGAGGTCACCCCAAAATCCCTCCAAAACTCCCCCAAAGACCCCCTAGGACCCCCAAAGACCCCACCAGGACCGCCAGGTCACCCCAGAACCCTCCTGAGATCCCACCAGGTCCCACCAGGTCCCATCAGGTCCCACCTGGCACATCCAGGGGCCTCCAGATCACCTTAAACCTCCCCAAAACCTCCCAAAACCCCCCAAAGCCTCCCAAATTCTCCCCAAAACCCCCCCAAACCTCCCCCAAAACCCCCCAAGACCCACCAAGACCCCCCGGGTCACCCCAGAACCCTCCTGAGATCCCTTCAGGTCCCACCAGGTCCCATCAGGTCCCACCTGGCACATCCAGGTGCCGCCAGATCACCTTAAAACCTCCCCAAAACCTCCCAAATTCTCCCCAAAACCTCCCAAATTCCCCCCAAAACCCCCAGGACCCCCTAAAACCCCCCCAGACCTTCTCATCCAGGGCCTTGTGGTGCTCGAAGAGCGACTTGAGGGCCTTGAGCACCTCGACCTCGGAGGAGACCCCGGCCGGGGACTGCGCCTGGCGCTTGACCACGGTCATGCGGAGAGAGCGCTCGTGGCGCGACACCAGGTGCTCCAGGTGCTCCAGCAGCAGCTGGGGACAGCGTTGGGGACGTTGGGGACAGTGGGGACATTGGGGACACTGGGGGCACTGGGGGGATTGGGGACATTGGGGACATTGGGGGTGTTGGGGACATTGGGGACTTTGGAGACATTGGGGGGATTGGGGACATTGGGGACACTGGGGGTGTTGGGGACATTGGGGACAGTGGGGACACTGGGGACAGTGAGGGGATTGGGGACATTGGGGACACCAGGTGCTCCAGGTGCTCCAGCAGCAGCTGGGGACAGCGTTGGGGACGTTGGGGACAGTGGGGACATTGGGGGCACTGGGGGGATTGGGGACATTGGGGACATTGGGGGTGTTGGGGACAGTGAGGGGATTGGGGACGTTGGGGACATTGGGGGCACTGAGGGGATTGGGGGCGTTGGGGGTGTTGGGGACATTGGGGACATTGGGGACAGTGAGGGGATTGGGGACACTGGGGACACCAGGTGCTCCAGGTGCTCCAGCAGCAGCTGGGGACAGCGTTGGGGACAGTGGGGACACTGGGGACACTGGGGTGACACTGGGGTGACATTGGGGACCCTGGGGACACTGGGGTGACACTGGGGTGACACTGGGGTGACATTGGGGACCCTGGGGACACTGGGGTGACACTGGGGACACTGGGGTGACACTGGGGTGACGTTGGGATGACATTGGGGACCCTGGGGACACTGGGGTGACACTGGGGTGAAGTTGGGGTGACACTGGGGTGACACCGGGGTGACATTGGGGACCCTGGGGACACCGGGGTGACGTTGGGGTGACATTGGGGTGACACTGGGGACACCGGGGTGACGCTGGGGACCCCGGGTGCTCACGCGGGTGTTGTTGCGCTCGGCCTTGAGCTCGGCGATTTCCTCCTCGCGCTCCAGGAGCTGCTCCCGGCACAGGTTCAGCTCCTTGGTCAGCGCCGCCAGCTCCTGGGGACACCGAGGGGACACCGAGGGGACACTGAGGGGACACTGAGGGGACACTGAGGGGACACTGAGGGGACACTGGGCGGGATTGGGGACATTGGGGGGGGATTTGGGACATGGGGACAGCAGTGAGGACATTGGGGGATATGGGGGGCAGTGGGGACAATGGGGACATCATTGGGGACATTGGGGGGATTTGGGACATTTGGGGACATTGGGGACATTGGGGACACAGGGGACACACACTTGGCCACACCTGACCCTCACTCACCTGCCCCACCCCGACCACACCTGGATTAACCCTTCCCCTCCCTGACCACACCTGCTTTAACCCCACCTTTAACCACAGCACACCTGGTTTGACCTCACCCACTCCATCTCTGGTTTAACCCCTCCCACACCTGGACACACCTGATTTAACCCCACCTTTAACCACAGCACACCTGGTTTAACCCCTTCCACACCGCACCACACCTGGTTTGTCCCCACCACACCTGGTTTAACCCCTCCCACACCACACCTGGTTTAACCAAACCCCACCCACACCACACCTGGTTTTACCCCTCCCACACCACACCCGGTTTATCCACACCACACTGGGTTTAACCCCACCTTTAACCACACCACACCTGGTTTAACCCCTCCCACACCACACCTGGTTTAACCCCTCCCACACCACACCACACCTTTAACCACACCACACCACACCTGGTTTAACCCCACCTTTAACCACACCTCACTTGGTTGATTTACAGCACACCTGGTTTAACCAAACCCCACCCACACCACACCTGGTTTAACCCCACCTACGCCTGACCACACCTGGTTTAACCCCACCCACACCACACCTGGTTTAGCCCCACACACACCTGACCACACCTGGTTTAACTCCACCTTTAACCACACCACACCTTTAACCACACCACACCTGGTTTATCCACACTAAACCTTGTTTAACCCTTCCCACACCACACCACACCACACCTGGTTTATCCACACCACACCTGGTCTAACCCCACCCATCCCTGACCACACCTGGTTTAACTGCACCTTTAACCACAGCGCACCTGGATTAACCCCACCCTCACTGGACCTCACCTGGTTTATCCACAGCACACCTGATTTAACCCCACCTTTACCCACACCACACCTGATCTACCCTCACCTTTAGCCACGCCACACCCCATTTAACCCCTCCCCAGGTGTGCCTGACCTGCGGCAGGGCGCAGTTGAGCTGGCGCTGCAGCAGGTCCCTCTCGTGGGCCAGGTCGCGCAGCCGCAGGTGCGCCGTGTTCAGCCCCTCCCTGACCACACCTGCTTTAACCCCTCCCCTCCCTGACCACACCTGCTTTATACACACCACACCTGCTTTAAATCCACCCATCCCCGACCACACCTGCTTTAACCCCACCTACACCTGACCACACCTGGTTTATCCACACCACACCTGGTTTAACTTCACCCACACCACACCTGGTTTAACCAAACCCCACCCACACCACACCTGCTTTAACCCCTCCCACACCACACCACACCTTTAACCACACCACACCTGGTTTGTCCACACCACACCTGCTTTAACCCCACCTTTAACCACAACCACACCTGCTTTAACCCCTCCCACACCACACCACACCTTTAACCACACCACACCTGGTTTGTCCACACCAAACCTGGTTTAACCCCTCCCACACCACACCTGCTTTAACCCCACCTTTAACCACACCACACCTGGTTTATCCACACCACACCTGGTTTTACCCCTCCCACACCACACCTGGTTTGTCCACACCAAACCTGGTTTAACCCCTCCCACACCACACCTGGTTTAACCCCACCTTTACCCACACCTCACTTGGTTTATCCACACCACACCTGCTTTAACCCCACCTTTACCCACACCACACCTGGTTTGTCCACACCAAACCTGGTTTAACCCCTCCCACACCACACCTGGTTTGTCCACACCACACCTGCTTTAACCCCTCCCACACCACACCTGGTTTAACCCCACCTTTACCCACACCTCACTTGGTTTATCCACACCACACCTGCTTTAACCCCACCTTTAACCACACCACACCTGGTTTATCCACACTAAACCTGGTTTTACCCCTCCCACACCACACCTGGTTTGTCCACACCACACCTGCTTTAACCCCTCCCACACCATACTACACCTGGTTTAACCCCACCTTTACCCACACCTCACTTGGTTTATCCACACCACACCTGCTTTAACCCCACCTTTATCCACACCACACCTGGTTTGTCCACACCAAACCTGGTTTAACCCCTCCCACACCACACCTGCTTTAACCCCACCTTTACCCCCTCCCCGCGGCCCCAGGTGTGCCTGACCTGCGGCAGGGCGCAGTTGAGCTGGCGCTGCAGCAGGTCCCTCTCGTGGGCCAGGTCGCGCAGCCGCAGGTGCGCCGTGTTCAGCCCCTCCTGCGTGTCCCGCAGCGTCTCCAGCAGCCGCTCGCGCTCCCGCAGCATCTGCACCATCAGCTGCTCCAGCCCCGGCTCCTCGGCCGCGCCCGAGCCCCGCCGCGGGTCCTCGCTGATGGTGGGCAGCACCTCGCACATCATCCTGGGCGCACCTGGGCGCACCTGGGCGCACCTGGGCACACCTGGGGACACCTGGGGAGAGATGGAGCGGGAGGGATGTGAGGGGTTGGTACAAGACTGGGTTCTTTGGGGGTCCTGGCTGATGGTGGGCAGCACCTCGCACATCGTCCTGGGCACACCTGGGCGCACCTGGGCGCACCTGGAGACACCTGGGGACACCTGGGGGGACATGGAGTGGGAGTGACAAGAGTGACTGTACAAGATTGGGTTGTCTGAGGGTCCTGGCTGATGGTGGGCAGCACCTCGCACGTCGTCCTGGGCGCACCTGCGCGCACCTGGGTGCACCTGGGCACACCTGGGGAAACATGGAATGGGGGGAGAGATGAGCAACTGATAAAAGCCTGAACCACTCTGGGGATACTGAACCACTCTGAGGGTCCTGGCTGATGGTGGGCAGCACCTCGCACATCATCCTGGGCACACCTGCGCGCACCTGGGCGCACCTGGGCACACCTGGGCGCACCTGGGCACACCTGGGGAGATACAGGATGGGAGCGATGTGAGGGGTTGGTGCAAGACTGGGTTCTTTGGGGGTCCTGGCTGATGGTGGGCAGCACCTCGCACGTCGTCCTGGGCACACCTGGGCGCACCTGCGCGCACCTGGAGACACCTGGGGACACCTGGGGGGACATGGAGTGGGAGTGACAAGAGTGACTGTACAAGATTGGGTTGTCTGAGGGTCCTGGCTGATGGTGGGCAGCACCTCGCACATCGTCCTGGGCACACCTGGGCACACCTGGAGACACCTGGAGATACGTGGGGAAACACAGTGTGGGAGGGACATTAATGATTGAACTGAAACTGAATTATTGTGGGGGTCCTGATCCACTTTGGGGGTCCTGGCTGATGGTGGGCAGCACCTCGCACGTCATCCTGGGCGCACCTGGGCACACCTGGGCACACCTGGGCGCACCTGGGGAGAGATGGAGCGGGAGGGATGTGAGGGGTTGGTACAAGACTGGGTTCTTTGGGGGTCCTGAACCACTCTGGGGGTCCTGGCTGATGGTGGGCAGCACCTGGCACATCATCCTGGCACACCTGGGCACACCTGGGCACACCTGGGCACACCTGGGTATGGGAATATGGCATCAGCACCCAGCACTGCTCCAGTCCTGACCCATTCTGGGGGTCCCAAACCCACTCTGGGGTGGGCAGCGCCTCCCACCTGGGCACACCTGGGCACACCTGGGCACACCTGGGCACACCTGGGCACACCTGGGCACCGGGAAGCACTGGGGGATGGGGTGGGGGTGCAATGGGGGGGTACTGGGGTGAAATGGGGAGCACTGGAGGGGCACTGGGGGCACTGGGGGGTACTGGGGTGAAATGGGGGGTGCTGGGATGAAATGGGGGCACTGGGATGAAATGGGGGGGTACTGGGGGACACTGGGGGGTGCTGGGATGAACTGGGGGGTGCTGGGGGGCACTGGGATGAACTGGAGGCACTGGGATGAAATGGGGGGCACTGGGATGAACTGGGGGGTACTGGGGGCACTGGGATGAACTGGGGGGTACTGGGGGCACTGGGATGAAATTGGGGATACTGGGGGGCACTGGGATGAAATGGGGGGCACTGGGATGAAATGGGGGGCACTGGGATGAACTGGGGGGCACCGGGATGAACTGGGGGGTACTGGGGGGCACTGGGATGAAATTGGGGATACTGGGGGGCACTGGGATGAAATGGGGGGCACTGGGATGAACTGGGGGGTACTGGGGGGCACTGGGGGGTACTGGGAGGTACTGGGGGTAGGGATGGGATTTGGGTTGGGGTCTCAGGGATGGGGGTTTGGGTTTGGGACGGGGTCGGGATGGGGATGGCGGGGCCAGGATTGGGGTTGGGATGGAGTTTGGGATGTGGGATTTGGGATGCAGGGATGGGGATGGGGTTTGGGATGGGGTCAGGATGGGGGTGCAGGGTTTGGGATGGGTTTGGGGATGGGGGATTTGGGGTGGGGGGTTTGAGATGGGGATTTTAGGATGCGGAGTTTGGGTTTGGGATGCAGAGTTTGGGTTTGGGATGGGGGATTTGGGGTGGGGGGCTTGAGATGGGGATTGGGGGGTTTGAGATGTGGGGTTGGAGATGGGGGTGGGGAGTTTGGGATGGGGATGGGGTCGGGATGGGGGTGCAGGGTTTGGGATGGGGGGTTTGGGTTGGGGGCTTTGGGATGGGGGTGCAGGGTTTGGGATGGGGGATGGGGGCTTTAGGATGGGGTTTGGGATGGGGTTGAGGGGGTCTGGGTTTGGGATGGGGTCTTTAGGATGGGGATGGGGAGAGCAGGATTGGGATGGGGTTCAGGATGGGGGGTTTGGGATGGGGGTTTGGGGGCTTTAGGACAGGGATGGGGGGTTTGGGATGGGGGCTTTGGGATCGAGTTCGGGATGGGGTTTGGGGGCTTTGGGATGGGGGCTTTAGGAGGGGATGGGGATGGAGATGGCAGGGCCAGGATTGGGATGGGGGTGTCAGAGGTAGAATGGAGATGCCGGGAATGGGATGGGGATGGGGATGGGGAAGGGGATGGGGATGGGATGGGGACGGCGGGGCCGGGCCCGGGAATTCGGGATCGGCATGCAGGATGTGGATGCCGGATTTGGGATGCGGATTTGCAGGACGTGGATGCCGGATTTGGGATGCGGATTTGCAGGACGTGGACGCCGGATTTGGGATGAGAATTTGGGATTCGGCATGCGGATGCCGAGGCAGCGATAGGATCGGGATGCGGATGCCGGGGCCGGGATGGGATCGGGATGGCGATGCCGGATTTGGGATTTGGCTGCCGGGGCCGGGATGAGATCGGGATGCGGATTTGGGATTCGGGATGCGGCTGCCGGGGCCGGGATGCGGATGCCGGATTCGGGATGGCGATGCCGGATTCGGGATGGCGATGCCGGATTTGGGATGGCGATGCTGGATTCGGGGTGCGGATGCCGGGGCCGGGATGGGGTCGGGATGGCGATGCCGGATTGGGGATGCGGATTCGGGATCGGGGATGCGGATTCGGGATCGGGGATGCGGATTCGGGATCGGGGATGCGGGTTTGGGATCGGGGATGCGGATTCGGGATCGGGGATGCGGGTTTGGGATCGGGGGTTTGCCGGCCGGGGGTGGTGCCGGGGGTCGGTTCCGGGGGTCCCGGGGGCTCTCGGGCCCTGCTCCTACCTGGGCTCCGAGCGGCGCTGCGGCAGCTCCGGCGGAGGGAGGGAGGGAGGGAGGCGGCCCGGCGGGGAGGGGGGGCCCCGAGGGGGGGGGGGGGTCGCTGCCGGTCGCCCCCGCTCCCGTTCAGGCCCCCAGAGCGCCCCGGGCCCGCCCGAGCCCCGCGGCCGCCGCCCGCCCCCCCCCCGGTACCGACCCCCCCCGGGCCGGCCCCGCAAAACGCTGCGCGGGCCCTTTAAGAGCGGCGCTGATTGACGGCGCCGCCGACCAATGGGAGCGCGTCCCGGGGCGCCGGCGGCGCGCGGGCCCCGCCCCCTCGGCGGGTGGGAGGGAGGGGCGTGGCCGGAGAGCGAGCGGCCAATGGGAGAGCGCGGGGGGCGGGGCCGCGGCGGGGTGATGTCATCGGGCGGGGGCGGGGGAGGGCGCGCATGCGCGTTGCTATGGAGACGGCCCCGCCCCCCGCGTTGCCATGGGGATGGACCATTCTCCCCCCCCCCCCCGTGCGTCGCCATGGCAACGGGATCGCTCCCATCCCCGCGTACCAGGATGGAGCGCGTCGCCATGGAAACCGCCCCGCGTTGCCATGGAGATGGGGCGGACTCCCCTCCCTGCGTGTCGCCATGGAGACGGAGCATCAGCATCAGCCAGCACCGTTGCCATGGAAATGGGATCCCCTTCATGGCGGTCACCATGGAGCACCGCATCCAACCCCGTTGCCATGGAGACGGATCACCCCCATCCATCCCCTCTGTCACCATGGAAACCGCCCCTCCACCCTCCCCTCCTGTTGCCATGGAGACGTGACTCCACCCCCCCCACCCCGGTTGCCATGACGATGGCCCATCCCATCCCCTCCATGCCCGTTGCCATGGAGACAGGAGTTAGGATTCCTCTCCCCCCCGGTTGCCATGGAGACAGACCCGACCCCATCCAACCCCGTTGCCATGGAGACGGGACCCCCCCCCGTTACCATGGAAACCCCACCCTGCCCCGTTGCCATGGTTACCAACCCCTCTCTGTTACCATGGAAACCGACACCCCCCGCCCCATCCCCCGTTGCCATGGAAACCGACCCCCATTTCTCCTTTTCACCACCCAAAAAGGGCCCCTCCCCCCAGCCCGGGGATGGTCACGTGACACTCAGGTGACACTGAGGTGACACAGGTGACCACCCCCCCCCCCACAGGTGACACAGGTGACAGAGGCAACACACATGTGACACACGCAACCCTCAGGTGACACAGGTGAAACCCCACAGGTGACACAGGTAACGTGACACAGGTGACACAGGTGACACAGGTGACACCTGTCACAGAGGTGACACACAGGTGACAAAGAGGTGACACAGGCGACACTGAGGTGACCCCCCTCAGGTGACACAGGTGACACCTGTCACAGAGGTGACACACAGGTGACACAGGTGACATAGAGGTGACACAAAGGTGACACAGGTGACACTGAGGTGACCCCCCTCAGGCGACACAGGTGACACAGGTGACACAGGTGACACAGGTGACACAGGTGACACTGAGGTGACCCCCCCAAGGTGACACAGGTGACACAGGTGACACCTGTCACAGAGGTGACACACAGGTGACACAGGTGACATAGAGGTGACACAAAGGTGACACAGGTGACACTGAGGTGACCCCCCTCAGGCGACACAGGTGACACAGGTGACACAGGTGACACAGGTGACACACGTGACACCTGTCACAGAGGTGACACACAGGTGACACAAAGGTGACACAGGTGACACTCAGGTGACACAGGTGACCCACCTGGGCCACGCCTTTAAATAGCAGCCAATAAATACTGTACAGAGTGTGCCAGATATACACACGGGGGGGGGGGGGTTTGGGGGGTCCTGGGGGGTCCCAGGGGATTTTGGGGGGTCCTGGGAGGGTCCCGGGGGGATCCCAGAGGGGTCCAGGGGCGACTTTGGGGTGTCCCAGGAGATTTTGGGCTGTCCTGGGGGGGGTCCCAGAGGGTCCCAGGGGGTCCCAGGTGACTTTGGGGGGGTCCTGGGGGGTCCAAAGGGTCTTTGAGGGGTCCCGGGGGATTTTGGGGTGTCCTAGGGGGGTCCCAGAGGGTCCCAGGGGGTCCCAGGTGACTTTGGGGGGGTCCTGGGGGATCCCAAAGGGTCTTTGAGGGGTCCCGGGGGATTTTGGGGTGTCCTGGGGGTTCCCAGGTGACTCTGGGGGGTCCTGGGGGATTTTGGGGTGTCCTGGGGGGTCCCAGGTGGTCCAAGAGAGTCCCGGGGGGTCCCAAGTGACTTTGGGGTGTCCTGAGGGGTCCAAGGGGAATTTGGGGGGGTCCCAGAGGGGTCCCAGGTGATTTTGGGGGGGTCCCAGGTGATTTTGGGGTGTCCTGGGGGGTCCTGGGGGGTTCTATCCCCTCGATTCCAGCGACCTGCGGGGTGAAATCGGGGTGGGGTCAGCGGGGTTTGGGGTGAAATTTGGGGGTTTGGGGACTCAGGGAATTTGGGGTTCGGGGACTGAGGGATTTGGGGATTTAGGGGTTGAGGTCTCGGGGATTTGGGAAGACAGGAATTTTGGAATTTCGGGACTTGGGGACTCAGGGATTTGGGATTTTGGGGTGTGGGGACTGAGGGATTTTGGGATTTGGGGTTTGGGGACTCAGGGGATTTGGAGCTCAGGGATTTTGGGGTTTGAGGATTCAAGGATTTGGGGGTTTGGGGACTCAGGGATTTTGGGATTTGGGGACTCAGGGAATTTGGAACTCAGGGATTTTGGGATTTGGGGTTTGGGGACTCAGGGATTTGGGGATTTTGGGGTTTGGAGATTCAGGAAATTTGGGGTTTGGGGACTCAGGGATTTGGGGATTTTGGGGTTTGGGGTCTCAGGGAATTTGGGATTTAGGGACTCAGGGATTTTGGGGTTGGGGCGCTCACGAGTAGCTGTTGTGCTGCCGGCGCCGCGCCGTGCGCAGCTTCTCGAACCGCGCCTCCATCTCCTCGAGCACGCGCGGCGTGTAACGGACCACGAGCTTCACCGAGCCCTGCGCCGCCTTCAGCAGCTCCACCGCGCGCTCGTGCTGCTCCCCCTCCACGCTCTGCGCCCCAAAAACCCCAAATGGGACCCCAAAACCCAACCCAAAACCGCCCCGGCCCCAAAAACCCAACCAGAACCCCAAAATCCCTTCAGCAGCTCCACCGCGCGCTCGTGCTGCTCCCCCTCCACGCTCTGCGCCCCAAAAACCCCAAATGGAGCCCCAAAAACCCAACCAAAAACTGCCCCGGCCCCAAAAACCCAACCAGAACCCCAAAAATGCAATCAGAACCCCAAAAACCCAACCAAAAACTGCCACGGCCCCAAAAACCCAACTAGAACCCCAAAAAATGCAATCAGAACCCCAAAAACCCAACCAGAACCCCAGAAACCCCAACCAAAAACTGCCACGGCCCCAAAAACCCAACTAGAACCCCAAAAATGCAATCAGAACCCCCAAACCCAACCAAAAACCGCCCCGGCCCCAAAAACCCAACCAGAACCCCAAAAATGCAATCAGAACCCCAAAAACCCAACCAAAAAACGGCCACAGCCCCAAAAACCCAACCAGAACCCCAAAAACCCAACCAGAACCCCAAAATCCCTTCAGCCGCTCCACCGCGCGCTCGTGCTGCTCCCCCTCCACGCTCTGCGCCCCAAAAACCCCAAATGGAGCCCCAAACACCCAACCAGAACCCCAAAAATCCAATCAGAACCCCAAAAACCCAACCAAAACCCCAGAAACCCCAACCAAAAACTGCCACAGCCCCAAAAACCCAACCAAAAACTGCCCCAACCCCAAAAACCAAACCAGAACCCCAAAAACACAACCAGAACCCCAGAAATCCAACCAAAATCTGCCCCAAGCCCAAAACCCAAACCAGAACCCCAGAAACCCCGCAAGAACCCCAAAAGCCACCCAAAAACTGCCCTGATCCCAAAAACCCAACCCAAAACTGCCCCAAACCCCAAAAACCACCTCAAAAACTGCCCCGACCCCAAAGCCCCACCTAAAAACTGCCCTGATCCCAAAAACCCCACCCAAAACCCCAATTTACCCACTCCAAACCCCCCAAAATCCCAATTTAACCACTTTAAACGTCCCAAGATCCCAATTTAACCACCCCAAAACCCCAAAATCCCAATTTCACCACCGAAAACCCCAACGTAACAATTCCAAACCACCCAAAGACCCCAAAATCCCGGGATTTGGCCCCAAATCCTCACCACCCTGCTGACGCTGAGCAGCTGGTCGGCCACCCCAAATCCCACCCAAACCCCAATTTAACCACTCCAAACCCCCCAAAACCCCAATTTCACCACTCCAAACCCCCCCAAAATCCCAATTTCACCACTCCAAACCCCCCAAAATCCCAATTTCACCACCCCAAAAACCCCAAAATCCCGGGATTTGGCCCCAAATCCTCACCACCCCGTTGACGCTCAGGAGGTGGTCCCCCCATATCCCACCCAAAACCCCCAAAACCCAAATTCACCCACTCCAAACACCCCAAAACCAAAACATGACCACCCCAAACCCCAATGTAACCACTCCAACCCCCCCAAAGACCCCAAAATCCCGGGATTTCACCCCAAATCCTCACCACCCCGCTGACACTCAGGAGCTGGTCGGCCACCCCAAATCCCACCCAAACCCCAATTTCACCACTCCAAACCCCCCAAAACCCCAATTTAACCCTTCAAACCCCAACGTAACAATTCCAAACCACCCAAAGACCCCAAAATCCCGGGATTTGGCCCCAAATCCTCACCACGCCATTGACGCTGAGCAGCTGGTCGCCCCGTTTGAGGCCCCCGTGGCGGTCGGCCACCCCAAATCCCACCCCAAATCCCACCCAAACCCCAATTTCACCACTCCAAACCCCCCAAAATCCCAATTTCACCACTCCAAACCCCCCAAAACCCCAATTTCACCACTCCAAACCCCCCAAAATCCCAATTTCACCACCCCAAAGACCCCAAAATCCCGGGATTTCACCCCAAATCCTCACCACGCCGTTGACGCTGAGCAGCTGGTTGCCCCGTTTGAGGCCCCCGTGGCGGTCGGCCACCCCAAATCCCACCCCAAATCCCACCCAAACCCCAATTTCACCACTCCAAACCCCCCAAAATCCCAATTTCACCACCCCAAAGACCCCAAAATCCCCGGATTTTCCCCCAAATCCTCACCACGCCGTTGACGCTGAGCAGCTGGTCGGCCACCCCAAATCCCACCCAAACCCCAATTTAACCACTCCAAACCCCCCAAAACCCCAATTTAACCCTTCAAACCCCAACGTAACAATTCCAAACCACCCAAAGACCCCAAAATCCCGGGATTTGGCCCCAAATCCTCACCACGCCATTGACGCTGAGCAGCTGGTCGCCCCGTTTGAGGCCCCCGTGGCGGTCGGCCACCCCCAAATCCCACCCCAAATCCCACCCAAACCCCAATTTAACCACTCCAAACCCCCCAAAACCCCAATTTAACCCTTCAAACCCCAATTTAACTGCTCCAAATCCCAATTTCACCACCCCAAAAACCCCAAAATCCCGGGATTTGGCCCCAAATCCTCACCACGCCGTTGACGCTGAGCAGCTGGTCGCCCCGTTTGAGGCCCCCGTGGCGGTCGGCCACGCCGCCCGGGATGACCCTGGAGATGTAGATGGGCGAGTTCTGCTCCTTGCCCCCCATGATGTTGAAGCCCAAACCCTCCTCGGTCTTGGGCAGCTCCACCACCCGCGGGTGCGCGTGGCCCTCGCTGGCCGCGAACGCCGCCACCGTGGCCTGGGGACAGCGAGGGGACATCGGGGACACTGGGGACACTGGGGGGGTTTGGGGACATTGGGGACATTGGGGGGATTTGGGGACATTGGGAGGATCGGGGTCATTGGGGGATATTGGAATCATTGAGGGCATTGGGGACATTTGTGGTCGATGGGGGGATTTGGGACATCGGGGACATTGGGGACACTGGGGGGGTTTGGGGACATTGGGGGTGTTGGGGGACATTGGGAGGATCGGGGTCATTGGGGGGATTTGGGGACATTGGGGACATTGGGGGCATTCGGGACTTTGAGGGCATTGGGGACATTTGGGGACATTCAGGGACATTGGGGGTGTTGGGGGCATTGGGGGGATTTGGGGACATTGAGGGAATTGGGGACACTGGGGACATGGGAGTCACTGGGGGCGTTGGGAGAACGGGAGGTGTTGGGGACGTTGGGGGGATTTGGGGTCATTGGGGGGTTTGGGGACATTGGGGGATATTGGAATCATTGAGGGCATTGGGGACATTTGTGGTCGATGGGGGGATTTGGGACATTGGGGACACTGGGGGGGTTTTGGGGACACTGGGGGGGTTTGGGGACATTGGGGGTGTTTGGGGACATTGGGAGGATTGGGGTCATTGGGGGATATTGGAATCATTGGGGACATTGGGGGCGTTTGGGACATTGAGGGCATTGGGGACATTTGTGGATGTTGAGGGGATTGGGGACATTGGGGACATTTGGGGACATTGGGGACATTGGGGGGATTGGGGACATTGGGGGATATTGGAATCATTGGGGACATTTGGGGACATTGGGGGCGTTGGGGGCGTTGGGGCTATGGGGACATTGGGGGGATTGGGGACATTTGGGGATATTGGGGGGATTGAACACATTGGGATCACTGGGGACATTTGGGGACATTTGGGGACATTGGGTGGATTGGGGACATTGGGGGTGTTGGGGACACTGGGGACATTGGGGATGTTGAGGGGATTTGGGACATTGGGGACATTTGGGGACACTGGGGACAGTGGAGGGGTTTGGGGACATTGGGTGGATTGGGGACACTGGGAACAGTGGAGGGGTTTGGGGACACTGGGGACGTTTAAGGACATTTGGGGACATGGAGTTGTTTTGGCATCCCCAGGGGGTTTTTAGGGTCCCGGGGTGGATTTTGGGCTCCCCTGGGGAGATTTTAGGGTCCCGAGGGGGTTTTTGGGGTCCCAAGAAGGGCTTTAGGGTCCCCGGAGGGATTTTTGGGATCCCAGGGTATTTTTGGGGTCCCCAGGAGTTTTTTGGGATCCCAGGATGGTTTTGGGGCTCCCCAGGGATATTTTGGGATCCCAGGATGGTTTCTGGGGTCCCCAGGGGGGTTTTTGGGATCCCAGGTTTTTGGGATCCCAGGATTTTTTTGGGGGGTCCCCAGAGGGATTTTTGGGGTCCCAGGGTATTTTTGGGATCCCCAGGGTATTTTGGGGGGCCCCCAGAGGGATTTTTGGGGTCCCAGGATGTTTTTTTTGGGGGTCCCCAGGGATATTTTGGGATCCCAGGATGTTTTTTTGGGGTCCCCGGAGGGATTTTTGGGGTCCCAGGATGGTTTTTTTGGGGTCCCCAGGGTATTTTCGGGGTCTCCAGGGATATTTTGGGGTCCCAGGATGTTTTTTTGGGGGTCCCCAGAGGGATTTTTGGGGTCCCAGGATGTTTTTTTTGGGGTCCCCGGAGGGATTTTTGGGGTACCTTGGCCGTGGCGTGGGCGCGGATTTCGGGGCTCCCCGCGATGTCCAAGGTGTCGTAGAGCTGCTCATAGACCTGGGGGGACCCCGGGGTTGGGGGGGACCCCAAAATCCCCGGGCAGCCCCCCCGGACCCCCCCCAGCCGCAGAAATTTGGGAGGGACTGGGGGGGGGGGGGTCCCAGGAAAAAATTTGGGGGAGATTTTGGGGAGTTGGGGTGAAACTGGGGGGCCCTGGAGGGGTTTTGTGGGGCCGTGTGGGATTTTGGGGTGTCCCAGGTGCATTTTGGGGTTCCCTGGATGCATTTTGGTGTTCCCAGGTGCATTTTGGTGTTCCCAGGTGCATTTTGGGGTTCCCAGGTGCATTTTGGGGTTCCCTGGATGGATTTTGGGGTGTCCCAGGTGGATTTTGGGGTTCCCAGGTGGATTTTGGGGTGTCCCAGGTGCATTTTGGGGTTCCCTGGATGGATTTTGGGGTTCCCAGGTGCATTTTGGGGTTCCCTGGATGGATTTTGGGGTTCCCAGGTGGATTTTGGGGTGTCCCAGGTGGATTTTGGGGTTCCCTGGATGGACTTGGGGGTTCCCAGGTGGATTTTGGTGTTCCCAGGTGCATTTTGGGGTTCCCTGGATGGATTTTGGGGTTCCCAGGTGGATTTTGGTGTTCCCAGGTGCATTTTGGGGTTCCCTGGATGGATTTTGGGGTGTCCCAGGTGCATTTTGGGTCCCCTGGATGGATTTTGGGGTGTCCCAGGTGCATTTTGGGGTTCCCAGGTGGATTTTGGGGTGTCCCAGGTGCATTTTGGGGTTCCCTGGATGGATTTTGGGGGTGTCCCAGGTGCATTTTGGTGTTCCCAGGTGCATTTTGGGGTTCCCTGGATGGATTTTGGGGTTCCCAGGTGCATTTTGGTGTTCCCAGGTGCATTTTGGGGTTCCCTGGATGGATTTTGGGGTGTCCCAGGTGCATTTTGGGGTGTCCCAGGTGCATTTTGGGGTTCCCTGGATGGATTTTGGGGGTGTCCCAGGTGCATTTTGGGGTGTCCCAGGTGGATTTTGGGGTTCCCAGGTGCATTTTGGTGTTCCCAGGTGCATTTTGGGGTTCCCTGGATGGATTTTGGGGTGTCCCAGGTGGATTTTGGGGTGTCCCAGGTGCATTTTGGGTCCCCTGGATGGACTTGGGGGTGTCCCAGGTGGACTTTGGGGTTCCCCAGATGTGTTTGGGGTGTCTGGGGTGGATTTTGGGGTGCCCTGGGGGTGTTTCTTGGGGTTCCTGGGGTAGGTTTGGGGTCCCCCTGTAGATTTGGAGGTTCCCAGGTGGGTTTGGGGGTTGTTTTGGGGTTTTTGGGTGGATTTTGGGGCTCCCAGGTGGTTTCAGGGGTTCCAGGGTGGATTTGGGGTGGATTTGGGGGGTTTTGGGGTGGTTTTGGGGTTTTTGGGGATTCCCAGGCAGGTTTGGGGTTAGATTTGGGGATTTCTGGGGTGGTTTTGGGGTGGATTTGCGGTTTTTGGGGTGGATTTGAGGGTTTTTGGGGGGTTCTTGGGGGGTTTTTGGGGTGGATTTGAGGGTTTCTGGGGGGGATTTGGGGAATTTTGGGGTGTTTTTGGGGGGTTTTTGGGGTGGATTTGGGGTGGATTTGAAGGTTTCTGGGGTGGATTTGAGGGTTTTTGGGGGGTTTTTGGGGTGGATTTGAGGGTTTTTGGGGTGACTTTGGGGGTTTTTGGGGTGTTTTTCTGGGGGTTTTGGGGTGGATTTGGGGGTTTTGGGGTGTTTTTGGGGTGGATTTGAGGCGTTTTGGGGTGTTTGGTGGGTTTCTGGGGCAGTTTTGGGGGTTTGGGGGTGGTTTTGGGGGGGGGGTTTTGGGGTGTTTTTGAGGGTTTTTGGGGTGGATTTGAGGGTTTTTGGGGTGTTTTTGGGGAGGTTTTGGGGTGGATTTGGGTTTTTTTGGGTGTTTTTGGGGTGTTTTTGGGGAAGTTTGGGGAGGTTTTGGGGTGGATTTGGGGGTTTTTGGGGTGGTTTTGGGGTGTTTTTGGGGTGGATTTGAGGATTTTTGGGGTGTTTTTGAGGTGTTTTTGGGGTGTTTTTGGGGTGTTTTTGGGGTGGATTTGGGTTTTTTTGGGGTGTTTTTGGGGGGTTTTTGGGGAGGTTTGGGGGTTTTTGGGGTGTTTTTGGGGTGTTTTTGGGGTGGATTTGGGTGTTTTTGGGGTGTTTTTGGGGTGTTTTTGAGGGTTTTGGGGGTGGATTTGAGGGTTTTGGGGGGGTTTTTGGGGGGGTTTTGGGGTGGATTTGGGGGTTTTGGGTGTTTTTGGGGTGGATTTGGGGGTTTTGGGGAGGTTTTGGGGTGGATTTGGGGTTTTTTGGGGAGGTTTTTGGGGTCACCTCGCGGATGGCGGAGCAGAACTTGCTCTGCAGGACTCTCTGCAGCGCCTGCAGCTTTTGGGGGGGCAGCTCCCCACTGCGCTGGAGCCGCTCCAGCAGCTCCACGGCCCGGGACACGTCTGGGGACCCCCCAAGCACCCCAAAATCACCCCCAAAGTCACCCCAAAATGACCCCGGAACAGCCCCCAAATCGCCTCCAGAATCAAACCCAAATTCACACCCAGATTTAACCCAAAATCACCCCAGAGTCACCCCAAAACAGGCCCGAAATCACCTCCAGAATCGACCCAAAGTCACCCCAAAATCACCCTCAGAGTCATCCCAAAATCACCCCAAAATCACCTCCAGAATCGACCCAAAGTCACCCCAAAATCACCCTCAGAGTCATCCCAAAATCACCCCAAAATCACACCCAGAATCGACCCAAAGTCACTCCCAGAGTTACCCCCAAATCACCCCAGAGTTACCCCAAAACAGCCCCGAAATCACCCTAAAATCAAAGCCAGTCATCCCAAAACAGCCCCAGAGTCACCCCCAAAATCACCCCAAAATCAGCCCCAGAATCACCCCAAAATGACCCCAAAATCAAACACAGACACATCACAGAATCACCCCAAAACAGCCCCAAAATCACATCCAGAACCACCCCAAAAGAGCCCCCAAATCACCTCCAGAATCAACCCAAAGTCACCCCAAAACAGCCCCAAAATCAGCCCCAGAGTCACCCCTAAATCACCCTAAAATCACCCCAAAATCACACCCAGAATCAACCCAAAGTCACCCCCAGAGTTACCCCAAAATCACCCCAAAACAGCCCCCAAATCACCCCCACAATCAACCCAAAATGACCCCAAAATCACCCTCAGAGTCATCCCAGAAGGGCCCCAAAATCATCCCCAGAACCACCCCAAAACATCCCCAAAAATCACCCCCAGAATCAACCCAGTTACCCCAAAATCACCGTCAGAGTCATCCCAAAATCACCCCAAAATCACACCCGGAGTCGACCCAAAGTCACCACCAGACTCACCCCAAAACAGCCCCAAAATCACCCTAAAATCACCCCCAGAGTTATCCCAAAACCACCAACAGTCACCCCAAAACAGCCCCCAAACTCATCCCCAGTCACCCCAAAATCACCCCAAAATCACCCCAAAAACACCCCAAAAACACTCCCAGAGACACCCCAAAACAGCCCCAAAATCACCCCCAGAATCAGCCCCAAAATCACCCCAAAATTACCCCAAAGTCACCCCAAAACAGCCCCCAAATCACCCCAAAATCAGACCCAGGGTCACCCCAAAACAGCCCCAAAATCACCCCAAAACCACCCCGAAATCAAACCCCAAAACCACCCCAAAATCACCCCGAAATCAAACCCAAAATCACCCCCAAACACCCCAAAATCAAACCCCAAAACCACCCCAAAATCACCCCGAAATCAAACCCCAAAACCACCCCAAAATCACCCCGAAATCAAACCCAAAATCACCCCCAAACACCCCAAAATCAAACCCCAAAATCACCCCCAAAATCACCCCAAAATCAAACCCCAAAATCACCCCCAAACACCCCAAAATCAAACCCCAAAACCACCCCCAAATACCCCAAAACTCCCCCCGTGCCCCTCCTTAACCCCCCCACACCCCCCAAAAACCCCCAGCCCCCCAACTTCCCCCTCCCGCACCCCTCAGACCCCCCCAAAAACCCCAAATCCCCCAAATTCCCCCAAACCGCCCCAAATTCCCCTCACCCCCCCGAATTTCCCATTTAATCCCCCCCAACCACCCCTTGCCGCCCCCTCCCCCACTCCCGACGCCCCTCAGCCCCTCCCCCTCCCCTCCCCCCACCCTCAGGACTCCCCCGGACCCCCCAAATCCCCCCAAAATTGCCCGAAATCCGCCGAATTCCCCCCAAATTCCGCCCGTACCCCGCTCCAGCCCCAGCGCGTCCCCGCTCAGCGCTGCCATCTTCGCGTGGCCACGCCCACTACAAACCACGCCCCGATCCGCACAAACCCCGCCTCCTTCTCATCCAAACCACGCCCACCGCCCGCTTCAGGTCACGTCTGTGCTGCCTGGCCGCGCCCATGACCTTATTTGGGCATGCGCTGGCCACGCCTCGTATCCCGCGCTGGCCACGCCCCCGGGGGGTTGTTCCGCCCCTCCCCGCGCATGCGCAGAAATGGGGAGACCCCAAATTCGAGGGAGGAGAAAAATCCCGAATTTTGGAGGGGGCGAAATGAGGTGGGGGGACCCCAAATTTTAGGGTGAAGACCCCAAAATTGGGGTGGGGGAATTGGGGGGGGTCCCAAATTATTGTGGGGACCCCAAATTTGGTGGGGGGGTCCCAAATTACCCCCAAATCTGGGAGGGGGGGAGAGACCCCAATTCTAAGAGAAAAGAGCCCAAAAACTGGGAGGATGTCAGAAATTTTGGGGTGAGAAAAACCCCAAATTTGGGGGGGGGGGGGTGAAAGCTCTTGTTAGGGAAGGACGCCAAAATGAAGGGGACATTTTTAGGGCTAAAAAACCACATTTTTGGAGCAAAAAGAACCCAATTCCATCTGAAAAAAATCCCCCAAATTGGTGCAACGATCACCCAATTCCACCTGAAAAAAACCCAAATTGGAACAAAAAAAATCCTGCAATTCCACCTGAAGGAAAAGCCCAAATTGGAACAAAAATCCCCCAATCGCACATGAAAAAAATCCTAAATTGGAGTAAAAATCCCCAATTCCACCTGAAAGAAATCCCCAAATTGGAGCAAAAAAAATCTCCAATTCCATCTGAAAAGCCCCAAATTGTAGCAAAAAATCCCTGATTCCACTTGAAAAAAAACCCAAAAAACCCTAAATTGGCACAAAAATCCTCCAATTCTACCCGAAAAAAACCCCCAAATTTGGACAAAAAAAACTCAAATTCCACCTAAAAAAAACCCCAAATTGGCACAAAATCCCCAAATCCCACCTGAAAAAAAAAAAAAAACAAAATTGGAACAAAAATTTCCCAATTCCACTTGAAAAAAACCCCAAAATTGGCACAAAAAATCCCCAATTCCACCTGAAACAAAACCCCAAAATTGGCACAAAAACCCCCATTCCCACCTGAAAAAAACCCCAAAAAACCCCCAATTTTTTTTCCTCTTTCCCTGCAGCACCCCGCACCCCCTCCCCCATCCCCCCCGCCCCAAAAACCCCCAAATTTCGCGGATTTTGGGATAAAACGCCTTTATTCGCCCCGCGGCGCTCACTCCATGGCGGGCTCCAGCAGGTACCCGTTCTCCGCCCCCAGGTACCCGTCGCTCCCGGAGCCGCCGCCGCCGCCGCCGCCGCCGCCGCCCTCGAAGAGCAGCTCCGCTTCCCCCGCTCCGGTGCCGCCCTCGCCGCCCTCGCCGCCCGGGGCCGCCCCGCTCCCGCCGCCGCCTCCCGCCGCTCTCTCGTCGCGCCGCTCCCGTTCCCGTTTGTGCTCCCGCTCCCGCTCCCGCTCCCGCTCCCTCCTCCTCTCCCTCTCCCGGTGCCCTCGGCGCCGCTCCCGTTCCCGCTCCCGTTTCTCCGCCGCCGCCTCCCCCGCCATCCCCTCGCCGCTTCCCGGTTCTCCTCCTCCTCCTCCTCCTCCTCCCAGTTCCTCCGGGGGTTCCAGCGGTTCCGGGGGTCCCTCGTCCTTCTTGTCGCGATCCCGGTCGCGTTTTCGGTCTCGGGATCGCGAGCGGCGTTTGCGGTCTCGGTCTCGGTCTCGGTCTTTGCTGCGGTCGCGGCTCCCGCCCCGTTTCCGTTCCCTCTCGTCCTTCTCGCGGCTCCGCGTTCGCCGCCGCCGCTCCCGGGAGCGAGAACGGCGCCGGTCCCGTTCCCGAGAGCGCTCCCGGCGGTCCCGCTCCCGCTCCCGCTCCCGGTCCCTGCGGGGACCGAGCCCGTCAGGGGCGGAGGGGGCGGGGGGGGGTCTGGAGGGGTCCCCAAAGGGGTCTGGGGGGGTCCCTGACCCATTCCAGGGGGTCCCAAGGGGGTCCCTGACCCATTCCAGGGGGTCCCAAAGGGGCCTGGGGGTCCCTGACCCATTCCAGGGGGTCCCAAGGGGGTCCCTGACCCATTCCAGGGGGTCCCAAAGGGGCCTGGGGGTCCCTGACCCATTCCAGGGGGTCCCAAGGGGGTCCCTGACCCATTCCAGGGGGTCCCTGAGGTGGCCAAGGGGGTCCCTGACCCATTCCAGGGGGTCCTAAGGGGGTCTCTGATGTGGCTTGGGGGTCCCAAAGGGGCCTGGGGGTCCCTGACCCATTCCAGGGGGTCCCAAGGGGGTCCCTGACCCATTCCTGGGGGACACTGAGGTGCCCTGGGGGAACCTTGACCCATTTCAGGGGGTCCCAAAGGGGTCCGTGACCCATTCCAGGGGGGTCCCTGAGGTGGCCTGGGGGTCCCTGAGCCACTCCAAGGGGTCCCAAGGGGGTCCCTGACCCATTGCAGGGGGTCCCAAGGGGGTCCCTGAGGTGGCCTGGGGGTCCCTGACCCATTCCAGGGGGTCCCAAGGGGGTCCAGGGGGTCCCTGACCCATTCCAGGGGGTCCCAAGGGTGACACAGGGGTCCCAAAGGGTCCCAGGGGTGACACAGGGGGTGACAATGACAATCCCGGGGGTCCCAGGGGAGGCACAGGGGTGACAGCGACAATGCCAGGGGTGACAGTGACAATCCCAAGGGTCCCAAGGGTGACAGTGACAATCCCAAAGGGTCCCAAAGGTGACAATGACAATCCCAAGGGTCCCAAGGGTGACAGTGACAATCCCAAGGGTGACAGTGACAATCCCAAAGGGTCCCAAAGGTGACAATGACAATCCCAAGGGTCCCAAGGGTGACAGTGACAATCCCAAGGGTGACAATGACAATCCCAAGGGTCCCAAGGGTGACAGTGACAATCCCAAGGGTGACAATGACAATCCCAGGGGTCCCAAGGGTGACAATGACAATCCCAGGGGTGACAGTGACAATCCCAGGGGTGACAATGACAATCCCAGGGGTCCCAAAGGTGACAATGACAATCCCAGGGGTGACAGTGACAATCCCAGGGGTGACAATGACAATCCCAGGGGTCCCAAAGGTGACAATGACAATCCCAGGGGTGACAGTGACAATCCCAGGGGTGACAATGACAATCCCAGGGGTCCCAAAGGTGACAATGACAATCCCAGGGGTGACAGTGACAATCCCAAGGGTCCCAAGGGTGACAGTGACAATCCCAAGGGTCCCAAGGGTGACAATGACAATCCCAGGGGTGACAGTGACAATCCCAGGGGTGACAATGACAATCCCAGGGGTCCCAAAGGTGACAATGACAATCCCAGGGGTGACAGTGACAATCCCAAGGGTGACAGTGACAATCCCAGGGGTGACAGTGACAATCCCAAGGGTCCCAAAGGTGACAGTGACAATCCCAGGGGTCCCAAGGGTGACAGTGACAATCCCAAAGGTGACAGTGACAATCCCAAGGGTCCCAAGGGTGACAGTGACAATCCCAAAGGTGACAGTGACAATCCCAAGGGTCCCAAGGGTGACAGTGACAATCCCAGGGGTGACAGTGACAATCCCAGGGGTGACAATGACAATCCCAGGGGTCCCAAAGGTGACAGTGACAATCCCAGGGGTGACAGTGACAATCCCAAGGGTGACAGTGACAATCCCAGGGGTCCCAAAGGTGACAGTGACAATCCCAAGGGTCCCAAGGGTGACAGTGACAATCCCAAGGGTGACAATGACAATCCCAGGGGTCCCAAGGGTGACAGTGACAATCCCAAGGGTGACAGTGACAATCCCAAGGGTCCCAAGGGTGACAGTGACAATCCCAAGGGTGACAGTGACAATCCCAAGGGTCCCAAAGGTGACAGTGACAATCCCAAAGGGTCCCAAGGGTGACAATCCCGAGGTCCCCGCCCCGGGCTCACCGCTCGTCGTAGCGGGACGTGTCGTCCCTGCCCGAGTGCCGGATGTTGACGTCGGCTCCGCCGCGCCGGGTGCCCCCCAAACCTCCCCCTGGGGAAATAGGGACCCCAAAAGTGACCCCAAAATCCAAAAATGACCCCAAAAGTGACCCCAAAACCGACCCCAAAACCCAAAACTGACCCCAAAACCTCCCCCTGCGGGAACAGGGACCCCAAAAGTGACCCCAAAAGTGACCCCAAATCCAGAACTGAACCCCAAACCTCCCCCTGGGGGAATAGGGACCCCAAAAGTGACCCCAAAACCCAAACCTGACCCCAAAACCCAGAACTGAACCCCAAACCTCCCCCTGGGGAAATAGGGACCCCAAAAGTGACCCCAAAACCCAAAACTGACCCCAAAAGTGACCCCAAAACCCAGAAATGACCCCAAAACCGACCCCAAACCCCAGAACTGACCCCCAAACCTCCCCCTGTGGGAATAGGGACCCCAAAAGTGACCCCAAAACCCAGAAATGACCCCAAAACCCAGAATTGATCCCCCAAACGTCCCCCTGTGGGGACAGGGACCCCAAAAGTGACCCCAAAACCCAAACCTGACCCCAAAACCCAGAACTGAACCCCAAACCTCCCCCTGGGGAAATAGGGACCCCAAAAGTGACCCCAAAACCCAAAACTGACCCCAAAAGTGACCCCAAAACCCAGAAATGACCCCAAAACCGACCCCAAACCCCAGAACTGACCCCCAAACCTCCCCCTGTGGGAATAGGGACCCCAAAAGTGACCCCAAAACCCAGAAATGACCCCAAAACCCAGAATTGATCCCCCAAACGTCCCCCTGTGGGGACAGGGACCCCAAAAGTGACCCCAAAACCCAGAACTGACCCCAAAACCCAAAACTGACCCCAAACCCCAAAAATTGGGGGAGGAACCAAAAAATATCCCCAAAAAATGAGGGAGAACGCCCCAAAAATGAAAAAAATTGGAAGAGGCATCAAACAAAAGCCCCAAAAAATGGGGAAACACCAAACCCCAAAAAATTGGGGGGAAACACCAAAAAAAACCCCAAAAATGTGGAGGAAACACCAAAAAAAAAAAACCCCAAGAAATGGGGAAAGGCACCAAAAAAAACCCCAAAAAATGGGGAAGAAACACCAAACAAACCCCAAAAAATTGGAGGGAAATACCAAAAATACCCCAAAAAATGTGGAGGAAACACCAAAAAAAAAAAAAACAAAAATTGGGGGAACCAAACAGACCCCAAAAAATTGGGGGAGGAACCAAAGAAGACCCCAAGAAATGGGGAAAGGCACCAAAAAAACCCCAAAAATGGGGAGAAACACCAAAAAAAAACCTCCAAAAATTGGGGGAACCAAACAGACCCCAAAAAATTGGGGGAGGAACCAAAGAAGACCCCAAGAAACGGGGAAAAGCACCAAAAAAAACCCCAAAAATGGGGAGAAACACCAAACCCCAAAAAATTGGGGGGAAACACCAAAAAAACCCCAAAAAATTGGGAGGAAACACCAAAAAAAACCCCAAAAATGGGGAAAGGCACCAAAAAAAAATCCCCAGAAATGGGGCAGAAACACCAAAAAAAAAACCCCGAAAACCCCAAACCCGCCCGTTTCAAAGCCCGATTTTGAGCGGGAAAATCCCCGATTTGGGGGTGCAGCCCCGATTTGGGGGTGCAGCCCCCCCCCGGATTTGGGGCTGGGGTCTCACCCAGGCGCCGGGGTCGCCATCCCTTGACGGTCCTGCCCCGCTCCACGTCCACCAGCACCCGGCGCCCGTCGATTTTCTTCCCGTCCGCGTGTTTGTAGGCGGCTGCAAAATATTTGGGGAGGGGGTCCCGAGGGTGAGGGGGGGGGGGAGAGGGGGGGGGGGTCAGCTACAGCGGGGTCAGGTCAGCCCCCACCCCCACCCCCCCCCAAAAAAAAAAAAAAAAATCCCACAAAAAAATCCCTAAAAAAAATCCCGCAAAAAAATCCCAAAAAAGGCCCCAAAAATCCCCCAAAAAATCCCAAAGGGGGGGGGGGGGGTTTAAAGGGGTGACCCCCCCCCCTAAAAAAGGACAAGGGTGGGGGTTAGGGAGTGAGGACCCCCCCCCCCACCCCCACCCCAAAAAAAAAAAATGGAGCCCCCAAAAATCGACAACACAAAATTTAGGGGGGGGGGGGGCAAGGGGACGCCTAAAGCTGTTTATGGACCCCCCCCCCCTCCCCGCCAAATTTTGGGGTTTTTTTGGGGGGGGGGGTCACCACCTTCACCTGTACATTGACCCCCCCCCAACCCATAAATTAACCCCCCCACATCATTTTTTGGGGGGTCTTTTACCTTTTTAACCCTCCCCCCATCATTTTTTGGGGGGGTCTTTTACCTTTTTAACCCCCCCACTTTATTTTTGGGGGGTCTTTTACCTTTCTAACCCCTCCCACCTTATTTTTTTTTGGGGGGGGGGTCTTTTACCTGTTTATTGACCCCCCCCCATCTTAGATTTTTTTTTTGGGGGGGGGTCTTTACCTTTTTGACCCCCAACACCTTATGTTTTTTTGGGGGGGGGGGGAGGGGGTGGTCTTTACCTGTTGATTGACACCCCCACCTTATTTTTGGGGCGGGGGGGGTCCTTTACTGTTTGACCCCCCCAAACACACCTCATTTTTGGGGGGTCACCACCTTTACCTGAACATTGCCTTTCCCACAGCTCATTTTTGGGGGGGGGGGTCACCACCTTAACTATTTATTAACCCCCCCCCACCTTAAATTTGGGGTGTTCACCACCTTTACCTGTACATTGACCCCCCCCCACTTTGATTTTTGGGGGGGTCACCACCTTTACCTGAACATTGCCCCCCCCCACCTCATTTTTGGGGGGGTCACCACCTTTACCTGATCATTGACCCCCCCAACACCTCGTTTTTGGGGGGGTCTTTTACCTGATTATTGACCCCCCCCCATTACATGTTTTTGGGGGGGGTCACCACCTTTACCTGATTATTGACCCCCCCCCCATTACATGTTTTTGGGGGGGTCACCACCTTTACCTGAACAATGCCCCCCCCCCACTTTGATTTTTGGGGGGGTCACCACCTTTACCTGATTATTGACCCCCCCACCTCATTTTTGGGGGGGTCACCACCTTTACCTGAACATTGCCCCCCCCAACACCTCCTTTTTTGGGGGGGGGTCACCACCTTTACCTGATTATTGACCCCCCCCACCTCATTTTTGGGGGTGTCTTTTACCTGATTATTGACCCCCCCCATTACTTTTTTTTGGGGGGGGGGTCACCACCTTTACCTGAACATTGCCCCCCACTTCATTTTTGGGGGGGTCACCACCTTTACCTGATTATTGACCCCCCCACCTCATTTTTGGGGGGGTCTTTTACCTGATTATTGACCCCCCCCCCCCCCCCATTACATGTTTTTGGGGGGTCACCACCTTTACCTGAACATTGCCCCCCCCAACACCTCATTTTTGGGGGGGTCACCACCTTTACCTGATTAATGCCCCCCCACCTCATTTTTGGGGGGGTCACCACCTTTACCTGAACATTGCCCCCCCACCTTAAATTTGGGGGGGTCACCACCTTTACCTGTACATTGCCCCCCCCCCAACACCTCCTTTTTTTGGGGGGGGTCACCACCTTTACCTGAACATTGCCCCTCCATACTTTGAATTTTGGGGAGGTCACCACCTTTACCTGTAAATTACCCCCCCCCACTTTGATTTTTTGGGGGGTTTCACCGCCTTTACCTGAACATTGCCCCCCCCCCCATTAATTTTTTAGGGGGGGGGGTTTCACCCCCTTCACCTACAAACCACCCCCCCCCCAACACCTCATTTTTTTTGGGGGGGGGGTCGTCACCTCTTTTCCTTAATTAACGACCCCCCCCTTAATTTGGGGGGGGCCTTACCTGCCCCCCCCCCACTCTCACACCCCCCAAAAATTTGGGGGTTTTTTTAAATTTTTTTCGGGGGGGGGGGGGGGTCGACATTTTTGCCCCCCCCCACCCCAACCAAAGCACCAACATGACGCAGCCCCTCCCCCCCACCCCATAACCCCTCCCCCTCCCCAAATTCCCCCCCCCCAGAGTCCTGTTTGTGGTGGGGGGGCGGGTCCATGTCCCCCCCCCGCCCCCCCCGCTATGGATGGGGGGGGGGCCCCTCCAGACGAAGCCGCTCCTGGACGGGCGCTGGGGCCTTACCTGAGACCCTTCCCCTACCTCAAACCGCCCCCTCCCCAAAACCAAAAACAACCCAAAAATGACCCAAACACCCCCTCCCCCCCCTCACCACCAACCCCCCCCCCCCACCTCGGGACCCCCCCCCCCCCCACCTCCTCACACGGCTGGGGGGGGGGGGGGGGGGGGGTCAGGCCCTCCTCCCCCTCCCCCAAAAACGCCGTTTTTACCCCACCCCCCCTCCCCAAATCCCCTCTCGGTCGCTGGGACCGGGCGGGGGGGAGGCGCTCCCCAAATTTTGGGTTTTTTTTGGGGGGGGGGGGCTCAGTGCCCCCCCCCCACATTCCCACCTCCCCCCCAAACCCGACCCCCCCCCCTCTCTCTAAGGGACCTGTCCCCCTCCCTACACAAACATCCAAGCTCCTGGGGGGGGTCCCCAAATTTTTTTGTTTTCTGAGGGGGGGGGTGCACCATGGGCCCCCCCCCCCTTTCTCTTCCTCCTTTTCCTCCTCTTCCTCCTCCTCCTCGGGGGGCAAAACTGGGGTGGGGGGAGCTGGGTTGGGGGGGGGGGGTCCTGCCTTGTCACCCCCATATCCAGGGGGTGGGGGTGGGGGGGTCCTTGAGGACCCCCTCCCCAAAAAAAACCCAAAAACCAAAAAAACTGTGGGGGGGGGGGGGGGGTCACTGAGGCCATGACCATGCTGGGGGGGGGCGGGGGGGGCTGGGGAAATTCGGGAATTTTGGGAATTCCAGGTGGGATTCGCTCCCTGCCCGCGCCGGGAAGGGGTCAATGAGGTGAGGGGTCTGGGGGGGGGGCGCTATGAGGAGCCCCCCCCCCAAAAAAAGAAAAACAAGAGGGGGGGGGGATTGCTTAAATTAAAAGGGGGGGGGTCAGATAAATAAATAGATTTTTTTTTTTTTTTTGGGGGGGGGGGGGGGGTCCAACCCTGCCGCCCCCAGCCCGGCCCAGCCCGGCTGTGAGCAGAGGGGTCTCCCCAAAAATCCAAAAAATCAAAACTCCCCCCCCTCCCCCAAAAAAAAAAACAGAAAAAAAACCTCCTCGGCTGCCCTTGGGGAAATGGGGTGGTGGAGGGGGGGGGTCGGGGTGGGGTGGGGGGGGGGGTCAAAGCTCCCCCCAGCGCCCCCCCCATTCCATCCCCCCCCCATTCCATCCCCCAGCGTTGGGGGGGGGGGTGTGGGTGCTGCAGATTTTGGGGTGGGTGGGTGGGGGGGGGGGGGTTACAAACGTGTCTTACCAGGATACAAACCCTTATACCAACCATACACTGAGGTGTGGAGGGGGGAGCACTAGGATCAGCTGCAAGCCAGCAGTGGCAAAAGCCATCACAAAGGTGGCTGCAGTGACAATAAAACACAGTTAATTAATTCGGTAGTTAATTAAGACGACCCCCGGCGCGCCGCCGGGAAAAAAAAAACAACAGCGACAGCGACAGCGACAACGACGTTCCTCCCGCCCCACCCCAAAAAAAAAAAAAAAAACCACACCCCAAAAAAAACGCACGCGGAAACGGCGAAAAACCCCCCCGGAAATGGGACACCCCCAAAAAAAATGGGACACGGCAGGATGGGGACACCCCCAAAAAAAATGGGATAGGGGCACACTGGAACATAGCGGGATGGGGATAGCCCAAAAATGGGATAGCCCAAAAATGGGATAGCCCAAAAACAGGAGATCCCAAAAACAGGATACACCAAAAACAGACCACAAACAGGGTACCCCAAAAACGGGAGATCCCAAAAACGAGAGATCCCAAAAACGGGAGATCCCAAAAACGGGAGATCCCGGAACTGGGACACTCCCAAAAAAATGGGACACGGCAGGATGGGGACACCCCAAAAAATGGGATAGGGGCACACTGGAACATAGCGGGATGGGGACAGCCCAAAAATGGGATAGCCCAAAAATGGGATATCCCAAAAACAGGATACACCAAAAACAGGATACACCACAAACAGGGTACCCCAAAAACGGGAGATCCCAAAAACGGGAGATCCCAAAAACGGGAGATCCCAGAACTGGGACACCCCCAAAAAAATGGGACACGGCAGGATGGGGACACCCCAAAAAATGGGATAGGGGCACACTGGAACATAGCGGGATGGGGATAACCCAAAAATGGGATAGCCCAAAAACAGGATACGCCAAAAATGGGATACCCCCAAAAAATGGGATACCCCAAACACAGGATATCCCAAAAACGAGATAGCCCAAAAACGGGATATCCCAAAAACAGGATATCCCAAAAACGGGATAGCCCAAAAACGGGATATCCCAAAAACAGGATATCCCAAAAACAGGATAGCCCAAAAATGGGATAGCCCAAAAATGGGATATCCCAAAAACAGGATATCCCAAAAACAGGATAGCCCAAAAATGGGATAGCCCAAAAATGGGATAGCCCAAACACGGGATACCCCGGAACTGGGATACCCCCAAAAAAATGGGATAGGGACACACTGGAACATAGCAGGATGGGGACACCCCAAAAATGGGATAGCCCAAAAACAGGATATCCCAAAAAATGGGATACCCCAAACATGGGAGATCCCAAACACAGGATACCCCAGAACTGGGACACCCCAAAAAAATGGGACATAGTGGGATGGGGACACCCCAAAAACGGGATACCGCAAAAGCGGGATGTCCCAAAAACAGGATACCCCGAAAACAGGATATCCCAAAAACGGGATACCCCAAAAACGGGATACCCCAAAAACGGGATACCCCCAACACAGGATATCCCAAAAACAGGATATCCCAAAAACGGGATACCCAAAAACGGGATACCCCAAAAACGGGATACCCCAAAAACGGGATACCCAAAACACAGATACCCTGGAATGGGGACATCCCAAGAACCAGGACACCCCAAAAACGGGATACACCGGGATGGGGACACCCCAAAACTGGGGACACCCCAAAACCGGGATACCTGGAATGGGGACACCCCAGAACCAGGACACCCCAAAACTGGGATATCCCAAAACCAGGATATGCTGGAAGCAGGACACCCCAAAAACAGGATACCCCAAAACTGGGGACACCCCAAAAATGGGATACCCCAAAACTGGGATATCCCAGAATAGGGACACGCTCAGAACCGGGACACACCTGGAACTGGGACACACCCCAAAACTGGGATACACTGGGATGGGGACACCTCAGAATGGGGACACCCCCAGAACAATGGGGACAGCACCGGGATGGGGACACACCCAGAACAACGGGGACACCCCGAGAGCTGGCACCCCCAGAAATGAGACACCCCAAAACCGGGATACCCGGAATGGGGACACCCCCAGAACCGGCACCCCTGGAATGGGGACACCCCCGGAACTGGGACACCCCGGAATGGGGACCCCCCTGGAATGGGACACCCCTGGAACCGGCACCACCGGAACGGGGACACCCAGAACGGTGACGCCCCCGGAGCTGGGACACAGAGAGACACGGAGAGAGCGGCGCCGGCACGGCAGGACGGGCTGGCCAACGAGACATTGGCCAACCTCAATGGAAGGTTGGTCAACCTCAACAGACTGGCCAACCTCAATGGAAAGTTGGACGACATCAATGCAAGTTTGGACAACCTCAATGGAAGATTGGACAACCTCAGTGGAACACTGGCCAACATCAGTGGAAGGTTGGCCAATGGGAGCTCTACCCATAGGCTCGGCCAAGTGGCCAGCGTGGACGCTTGACCAATGGGTGGTTGGCCAATGGAAGGTCTACCCATATGCTCAGATGACTCAGACGCTTGGCCAATGGTGGTTGACCAATGGTGGTTGACCAATGGTGGTTGACCAATGGGTGGTTGACCGAGGTCTACCCATAGGCTTGGCCAACTTGAATGCTTGGCCAATGGAAGGTTGACCAACGGGAAGTCTACTCGTAGGCTTGGCCAATGGAAGGCTGACCAATGGAAGGTTGACTGAGGTCTACGCACAGCCTTGGCCAACCAACCGGAGCCTTGGCCAATGAGAGCCTTGGCCAATGAGAGCCTTGGCCAATGAGAGCCTTGGCCAACCAACCGGAGCCTTGGCCAATGAGAGCCTTGGCCAATGAGAGCCTTGGCCAATGAGAGCCTTGGCCAACCAACTGGAGCCTTGGCCAATGAGAGCCTTGGCCAACCAACCGGAGCCTTGGCCAACCAACCGGAGCCTTGGTCAACCACAGCCTTGGCCAACTGGAGCCTTTGCCAACCATAACTTTGGCCAACCAACTGGAGCCTTGGCCAATGGGAGCCTTGAGCAATCAACTGCAGTCTTGGCCAACCGTAGCCTTGGTCAACCAGAGCCTTGGTTGCCTGTAGTTTGGCTACCTGGAGCCTTGACCAACCGTAGCCTCGGTTGCCTGTAGTTTGGCCAGCTGGAACCTTGACCAATGGTAGCCCTGACTGATTGCAGGTTGGCCAACTGTAGCCTTGGTCAACCATCCCATTGGCCAGCCATAACCTTGGCTACCTGGAGCCTTGGCCACCAACTGCAGCTTTGCCTCTCCTTGGGCCACCACGTGTAGTCTTGGCTCTGCTGGTACCTCGACTAGCCATAGCCTCGGCCACCACCTGTCCCTCAGCTTGTCTTGGCCAGCGCCTGTAGTCGAGCAGTGGCTGGTACTTTGGCCACCCGTAGCCTTGGCTACCTAAAACTGGGTCACCTGGAGCTCTGTGCACCTGTAAATTTGGCCACCTACACCTTGGCCACCTGTGCCCTTGACCACTGGTAGCCCTGTCCAAACCTCTTGTTTGGCCACCCAAACGCTGTAACCTTGACCACTGGTAGCCTTGGCCACCTGTATCTTGTCCGCCTGAACCCTTGACCACTGGTAGTTGTGGTCACCTGTATCTTGTCCGCCTGAACCCTTGACCACCTGTACTTCGTCCACCTCAATCCTTGACCACCGGTAGCTTTGGCCACCTGAACCCTTGGCCACCGGTAGCTTTGGCCACCTGTATCTTGTCCACCTGTACCCTTGACCGCTGGTAGCCTTGGTCACCTGTACCTCAGCCACCTGTATCTTGTCCACCTGTACCTTGACCACCGGTAGCCTTGGCCACCTGTAGCCTCACTTGGCCACGCCCCACCCTGGTACTTACCTGGTGCCCAGCCTGGGGGGAGCCACGGGGTCCCCCAGGTGTGAGTGGGGGGTCAGACATGCGGAGTGGGGGGGCTGGGGGATTTTGGGGGTCCGGGGGGCGGGGGGGTTTGGGGGTACTCACAGTGCATGTCCCGCTCGTGCTCGTACTCGATGAAGGCGTAGCCACGTGGCTTCCCCGAGCGCTTGTTGTACACCATGTAGATCTGCAGGTGTGGGACAGGTGAGGGACCCCAAAAATAGGGGGGGGACACACACACACAGGTGTGACCCCCCCTGGACAGCACAGGGTGGTCAAGGGGGGCATTTTTTGGGGGTGACCGCCCCCACTCACCCTCTTGATGGGGCCGTAAACCTCAAACTCTCGGCGCAGCTTCGACTCCGTCGTGTCGTAATTCTGGGAAGAAACGAGGAAGGGTGACCCCAAAATTGGGGGGAGGGGGAGTTCCCAAGAACTGGGGGATCCCAAAGATTGGGAAAACCCCACAGGAATCTGGAGAAGATCCCAAAGATTGAAGGGAACCCCACAAATTAGGGGGGAGCACCATGGAGCTCCACACATAGATCTCATGGGCTGGGGGGAGAACCCACAATTAAAGGGGGACCATATGGATTGGGGAACCCTAAAAATTGAGAGGAGACCCCTAAGGGCCTGGAGAAACCCCAAAAATGGGCGTGACTCCCCCCAAATTGAGGGGGACCCCATTTCCTCCGCCCAGCACTCACCACTCTGGCCACGAACAGGGTTTTGAAGGCATCTCCTTGAGCGTTGGGGTCATTGTGGGGGTCCCCTGGGGGAGAAGAGGAAAAAAGGGGGGTCAGGAGGGGTCAGAGGAAAAGAGGGAACCCCTCCAGCCCCCCAGGACCCCCCTCAGCCCCCCAAGACCACCCCCAGCCCCATGGGACCCCCCCAAACTTACAGAGCTTGAGCTCGGACTCCACCTCCTGCTGCCTTCGCTCGATCTTCTCCCGCCGCTGTTGTGGGAAAAAAAGGGGGGAAAATTACCAAAAAAATGGGGGTTGGGGTCACCTCAGGGGGTCCCCAAACCCACAGGTTCCACTCACAGCCCCCCAAAATCCAGAGGGGACCCCAAAAAATTCCAGCAGTTGAGAGGGAGCACAACCCAAGAGGATCCCCTAAAACCCAGGGAGAGGGGGGGATAAACCAAATTCTGCACTGAGAACGAGCTGAAATTTAGGGGGGTGCCAGTTTTGGGGACCCCCCCCCACCCAGGGCCCCCAAACTGGTGGGGAAGGGGCTGAGCCCTCCTGGAGGGGTCTGCACCCAGTTTTGGGGGGGTTTGCCCCCAGTTTTTGGGGGGGTTCTGGACGTACCTTGCGCTCCATGCGCTCCTCACGCGTCTCGGCGCGCGTCGGAGGGGGGGCATCGCGGGGGTCCTGGGGGGACACAGAGGGGGTTTGGGGGGGTCCAGGAGGGGTTTTGGGGTTGGGGAGAGTCTAGGGTGGAGTTATGGGGGATTTGGGGGAATTCGGGGGAGAATTGTGGGGGTTTGGGGTGGGGTTTTGGGGAGTTCTGGGGGAGGATTTGGGGGGTCTGGGTTGGGGTTTTGGGGGTCTTGGGGGATTTTGGGGGTCTGGGAAGGTTTTGAGGGTGGGGAGGGAGTTTGGGAGGAGTCCAGGATGGGGTTATGGGGGATTTTGGGGGGATGCAGGGGAGAATTGTGGGGGTCCAGTGCAGTTTTGGGGAGTTTTGGGGGTCTGGGGTGGTTTGGGGAACTTCTGGGGGGGATCTTGGGGGTCTGGGGAAGGTTTTGGGGATGGGGAGGGGGTTTGGGGGGAGTCTAGGTTGGAGTTATGGGGGATTTGGGGGGCTGCAGGGGAGGATTCTGGGGGTCTGGGGCTGTTTTGGGGAGTTCTGGGATGGGGTTTTGGGGGTCTTGGGGGATTCTGGGGAGGGTTTTGGGGTTCCTGGGGGGTTTGGGGCAGGGTTATGGGGGTCTGGGGGGATTCAGGGGAGAATTGTGGGGGTCCGGGGCAGTTTTGGGGCGTTCTGGGGTGGGGTTTGGGGGTCTGGGGTGGTTTTGGGGAATTCTGGGGGGAAATTTTGGGGGTCTGGGGTGGGGTTTTGGGAGGGATTATGGGGTTTCCAGGGCCGTTTTGGGGAGTTCTGGGGGTCTGGGGGATTCTGGGGTGGGGTTTTGGGGGTCTGGGGAGGGTTGTGGGAGTCTGGTGAGGTTTTAGGGAGTTCTGGGGGATTCTGGGGTGGTTTTGGGGAGTTCTGGGATGGGGTTTGCGGGGATTCTGGGGGTCTGGGGAGGGTTTTAGGGTTCTGAGGAGGGTTTTGGGGGGTCTGGGGAGGGTTCTGGGGGTCCCGGGGGTTTTGGGGTACCTCGAACTCGCGGATGTAGGGCGCGATGCCGCTGTAGGGTTGGTTGTGGTGCTTCTCATGGGGTAACTTCTCCAGGGGGGGCAGGTAAGGGATGGGGTCCCGGGGGGCAAAAAGGGCCAAAAGGTTGGGGGGCAGGAACTGCGTCATCCTGGGGGGCTCTGGGGGGGCACAGGGTGGGTCAGGACCCCCTGAACCCACCCAAGGTCATCCTAAAATATCCAAAAATCACCAAATTCTGCTCTCATTATAACCACTTCACCCCACACCGGACCCCTAAAAACTCACCCCAATCCCAAAACCCCACCTGGGACCCCCTCACCCCACACCAGCCACCCCCAGTCCCCCAAAATCCTCTCCTGACCCCAATAACCCCAGCCCAGACACCCCCAGACCACTATGACCCGATCTGGGATGCTTCAAAATCTTTCTGGGCCACTCTCACCCCACCCTGGGCACCCCCAGACTCATTCCAGACCTCCAAAACCTCACCTAGAACCCCTCAAAACCCTCCTGGGCTTCACTAACTCCACATCAACCACCCCCAGACCCGCCAAAGTCCCCGCCTGACACCCCTAGACCGCTAGAACCACATCGAAACCCCCAAAACCCCCCCAGAACCGCTCCCTCACTCCCCATAACCGCCCTCAGCCCCCCCACCCCTCACGGCAGCGCCCCCCCCTCACCCTCACACACCCATCCCAGCCCCCCCCCACGACACCCCCGCCCCTCCGGGCCTCTCCCCGTTTCCTCCCCGGGTCCTTCCCGCGCCGTTCCCCCCTCGGTTCCCCTCAGGACCCCTCGGTTCCCCTCAGGGCCCGGCCCCGCCGCCCCGCGGCCCTCACGGACCCCGCGCTCCCTCCGGCCCGGCCGCTCCGCGCGCGCCTCCCCGTAGCGCATGCGCGGCCGCCGCGGCGCCAACGGAAGTGAGGGAGAGACCGGAAGTGACGGCAGCGGAAAAGCGGGGAGGGGCCGGTAACGGCTGAGGGGATGAGGTGGGCGGGGCTAACGATGGAGGCGTGGTTTGAGGCGGGGTTAACGCTGCTGGGGGCGTGGCTTTTTGGACAGTAAGGGGCGTGGCTTGGCCGTAGCAACACGGTGGCCGCGCCCCATAGCGACGGGGGCGGGGCCTCTTCGTAGCAACCGGGGTTTCCATGGCAACGGGGGACATCCTCTGTGTGCGCGCCCCCCCGCCTTCATAGCAACGGGTTGTTGCCATGGTAACCAGGGCTACAACCAGGAATTTTGGGGGGGTGTCGAGGAAACTCGTGTCGTTGCCATGACAACCGAGGTGACATTCCCCCCTCCCCCCCCCCGAGGTAATCAGGGTGCCACCCCTCGTCCCGTTGCCATGGCAACGGTGGGGGGGGCACCACCCCTTCCTCCCCCCATTAGGGGGGTTCTGCCATGGGGGAGAGGTGACACCGGTTCCCCTCCCCCTCCCTCCCCCCAGGGGTGTCCCCCCCTCCCTTGGGTACATTCGGTGACCCCGGTGTCCAGTCCGGTCATCCCCCCCCTTCCTTGGGGACATTTGGTGACGCCAGGGTGTCCGGTCAGCCCCCCCGCCCTTGGGGACACTCGGTGACCCCTGGGGGGGGGAGGAGGAGGACCCGGGTGTCCCCCCCCCCCCACCTTCTTGGGGACACTCGGTGACCCCGGAGTGTCCGGTCACCCCCCCCCACCTCAGGGGTGTCCCCCCCCATCCTTGGGGACAATCGGTGACCCCTGGGGGGGGGAGGAGGAGGACCCGGGTGTCCCCCCCCCCCACCTTCTTGGGGACACTCAGTGACCCCGGAGTGTCCGGTCACACCCCCAATTCAGAGGTGTCCCCTCCCCATCCTTGGGGACACTCGGTGACCCCACGGGGCGGGGAGGAGGAGGACCCCGATGTCCAGTCCGGTCCCCCCCCTTTGGGGACACTCGGTGACCCCGTGGCGGGGGGGGACCCCGATGTCCAGTCCGGTCACCTGCCCCCCCACCCCGGGATGTCGCCCCCCACCCCTTGGGGACGCTCGGTGACTCCGGTGTCCGGTCCGGTCCCCCCCCCATTGGGGACACTTGGTGACCCCGTGGGTGTGGGGGGGGGGGGAGGACCCGGGTGTCCGGTCACCCCCCCCCCCCCCCGTTATTTTTAGCGCGGGGGGGAACCCGACACCGCGGGGCCACCCTGCTGCTGTCGCTGCTGTCACCCTGTTTACGGGACAGCGGCGGTGACAGCGGGACCGGCGGGTCGGGGACACCCCGGTGACACGGGCAGGGGCCCGGGGCAGGGGGGAGAGTTGGGGACACCCGGGTGACGTGGGAGGGGGCACGCGGGGACGGCGGGCTGGGGACACCTGGTGACACTTGGTGACAAGGGTGGGGGGGGGGAGGGACGGGACACCCCAGGGACACCCCTGGGACAGCAGGGACACCCCCAGGGACACCCCCGGGACACCCCCGGGCCAGGGGTCAGGAGGATTTGGGGACCCCCCCCCGGGTGGCGGGGGACACCTGGTGACAGGGAGGGGACACCTGGGGACAGGGTGGGGACCAGGGACAGCAGGGCCGGGGTTTGGGGACACCCCGGGGACAGGGGCCAGGCCGGTGCCAGGTGTTGGGGACCCCCCTGGTGACACCTTGGGGACCCCCCTGGGGACACCACGGGTGACACAGAAAGGGGGGGACACTTGGTGAGGGGGCTTGGGGACAATTGGGGGCCGGGGGACACTCAGTGACAGGGGTCCGCTGGCTTGGGGACACCAGGGACAGGTTTGGGGTCCCCCAAATCTTTTGGGGTCACCGTGAGACCCCGCCCCGAGGACCTCGAGGTTCCCCAAGGACCCACCCAGCTCTGCCAACCCCAAACATTTTTGGGTTGCCCCAAATTTTTGGGGTCACGCCCCAAAGGACCTCGAGGGTTCCCCAAGGATTTGGGGTCACCCTGGGACCCCCCCCCCCCCCAAATTTAGGGGGTGCCCAAAATCTGTAGGACCCCCCAAAAACCCCAATTCTGTTACTCCCGAAAATTTAGGGGGACCCCCAAATTTTTTAGGGTCTTCTTGGACCCCCCCCCCAAGAGTTTTGGGGTGTCCCCAACCTTGAGGTTCCTCAAAATTTTAAGGATCCCCCCCACTCCTTGGGTCTTCTTGGACCCCAAAAAATTCAGGGGGTTCCCCAAATTTTTAGGGACCCCAAAAAGTCCCCAAAGCCGCCCCGAGCATCGCAGGACCTGGAGGTTCTCTCAACATTGTAGAACCGTGGTTGGACCCCCAAAATTTTGGGGTCCTCCAACGTTGTAGACCCCAAATATTTTAGGGATTCCCCCGAATCTTTAGGGTCCCATTTAGGACCCCCAAGAATTTTGGGGTTCCTCAAGAGTTTTGGGGTGTCCCCAACACTGAGGAACTTTGAGGTTCCTCTGCAGCTTCACCTTCAAGGCCCTTGAGGGTCCCTCAAGAGCTCGGGGGTTTCCCAAATTTTTAGGGACCCCCAAGAATTTTGGGGTACCCTGAACTTGTAGGGACCCTCCAAAAGTCTTAAAAACCCCAAAACCTTTTGGGATGTCCCCCAACCCTGAAGGACCTTGAGGTTCCTCCAACGTTGTAGAACCACGGTTGGACCCAGTCCAATATTGGGGTCCTCCAGCATTGTGGACCCCCAATATTTTAGGGGTTCCCCCAATTTTTAGGGTCCCATTGGATCCCTCAGGAGTTTTGGGGTCCCCTGAACTTGTAGGGACCTTCCAAAAAATCTTAAAAACCCCAAAACCTTTTTGGGGTGTCCCGAACTCTGAAGGACCTTGAGGTTCCTCCAACATTGTGGACCCCCAATATTTTAGGGGTTCCCCCAATTTTTAGGGTCCCATTGGGACCCTCCCAAGAATTTAGGGGTCCCCTCAACTTGTAGGGACCCTCCAAAAGTCTTAAGAACCCCAAAACCTTTTGGTCTGCCCCCAATCCTGAAGGACCTTGAGGTTCCTCCAACGCCGTAGAACCCAAACAAAAGTTTGGGGTCCCCCAACGTTGTAGACCCCAAATATTTTAGGGGTTCCCCCAATTTTTAGGGTCCCATTGGAACCCCCAAGAATTTTGGGGTCTCCTCACTTGTAGGGAGCCTCCAAAAGTCTTAAAAACCCCAAAACCTTTTGGGGTGTCCCCCAACCCTGAAGGACCTTGAGGTTCCTCCAACGTTGTAGAACCACGGTTGGACCCCCAAAATTTTGGGGTCCTCCAACATTGTAGACCCCCAATATTTTAGGGGTTCCCCCAATTTTTAGGGTCTCATTGGGACCCCCAAGAGTTTTGGGCTCCCCTCACTAGCAGGGACCTTCCAAAAGTCTTAAAAACCCCAAACCCCTTTGATCTGCCCCCAACCCTGAAGAACCTTGAGGTTCCTCCAATGTTATAGACCCCAAATATTTTAGGACTGCCCCGAATCTTTAGGATCCCATTGGGACCCCCAATAATTTGGGGTTGCCCCAAAATCTTTAAGGTCCCATTGGGACCCCCAATAATTTAGGGTTCCTCTCAACTTGGGACCCTCCAAAAGTCTTAAAAACCCCAAAACCTTTTGGGCTGCCCCCAACTCTGAAGGACCTTGAGGTTCCTCCAACGTTGTAGAACCACGGTTGGACCCCCAAAAGTTTGGGGTCCTCCAACGTTGTAGACCCCAAATATTTTAGGATTCTCACAAATCTTTAGGGTCCCATTGCAGACCCCAAATATTTCGGCGGTCCCTCAAGAGTCTTGGGTTGTCCTCAACGCTGAAGAACCTTGAGGTTCCTCTGCAGATTCACCTTCAACGCCCTTGAGGGTCCCTCAAGATCTTGGGGGGGGCTCCCCCAAATTTTTAAGGACCCTCCCCAATAATTTAGGGACCTCCCGAAGCTGCAAAGGCCCTTCAAGACCTTTGGGCTCCCCTCAGCTTGCAGCGCCCCCGCACGGCTCCCGAAACCCCCAAACCCTCGTGACCCACCCCAACCCTGCATCCCCTCACTCACCCAGGCTGCCCTCGGTGCCCTCGGCCCCGCCCGTGCCCCGGGGCTCCGGGGGCGTCCCCGCGGGCATGGGGGAGCCTCTGGGCTGCTGCGAGCGCGTGGCCATCAACGTGGCCGGCCGGCGCTTCGAGACCTTGGTGCGGACGCTGCGGCGCTTCCCCGACACCCTCCTGGGCGACCCCCGGCGCCGGCGCCGCTTCTTCGACCCCCAGCGCCGCGAGTATTTCTTCGACCGCCACCGCGGCGCCTTCGGGGCCGTGCTCTACTACTACCAGAGCGGGGGCCGGCTCCGGAGGCCCCCGGATGTGCCTCTGGACGTGTTCCTGGAGGAGATGAGGTTCTACCAGCTCGGGGACGAGGCGGAGGAGCGGCTGCGCGAGGCCGAAGGGTTCTCGGTGGAGGAGCCGCCGGCGCTGCCGCGCGGGGGCTTGAGGCGGCGGGCGTGGCTGCTGTGCGAGCACCCCGAGAGCTCGCCGGCCGCCAGGGTGGTGGCCCTGCTGTCCGTGCTGGTCATCCTGGTGTCCATCGTGGTGTTCTGCCTGGAGACGCTGCCGCAGTTCCGGGCGGGCGCCGAGGGAGAGGTGAGTGCGGCGGGGTTCGGCGGAGTCGGGGTCGGTGGTGGTGGTGGTGTTGCCGTTCTCGTCATCCTCATCATCTTCGGTGTCGTTGTCGTCATCTCCGTCATCTTCGGTGTCATTGTCACCGTCCTCATCATCCTCATCATCCTTGGTGTCATTGTCACCATCCTCATCATCTTCGGTGTCATTGTCACCGTCCTCATCATCCTCATCATCCTTGGTGTCATTGTCACCATCCTCGTCATCTTCAGTGTCAGCATCCTCATCATCTTCATCATCCTCATCATCCTCCTCATCATCAGCACCATTGTCCCCATCATCATCGTTGTCCTTGGTTGTCATTGTCACCATTCTCATCATCCTCATCATCCTTGGTGTCATTGTCATCATCCTCATCATCCTCATCATCTTCAGCGCCATTGTCACCATCCTTGTCCCCATCATCATCATTGTCCTTGGTTGTCATTGTCACCATCCTCATCATCCTCATCATCCTCATCATCCTCATCATCCTCAGTGTTACTGTCACCATGTCCTCATCGCTCTCATAATTTTCGGTGTCATTGTCACCATCCTCGTCATCCTCATCGTCTTCGGTGTCATTGTCACCATCCTCATCATCTTCAGTGTCAGTGTCAGCATCTTCATCATCCTCATCATCCTCATCATCTTCAGCGCCATTGTCACCATCCTTGTCCTCATCATCATCGTTGTCCTTGGTTGTCATTGTCACCATTCTCATCATCCTCATCATGGCCATCCTCATCATCCTCATGGTCCTCAGTGTCATTGTCACCATCTTCATCATCTTCAGTTCATTGTCACCATCCTCATCGTCCTCATCATCTTCGGTGTCATTGTCACCGTCCTCATCCTCGTCATGGCCATCCTCATCATCCTCATCGTCCTCATCATCGGTGTCACTGTCACCATCTTCATCATCATCTTCAGCGTCATTGTCACCGTCCTTATCCTCATCTTCAGTGTCCCCATCATGGCGCCATCTTCATCCTCATCATCCTCGGTTGTCATTGTCATCATCCTCATCATCCTCATCCTCGGTGTCTTTGTCACCATCCTTGTCCTCACCCTCCTCATCCTCTCCCATCCCTATGTTCTCTTCTTCACCCTTCTCCTCATCCTCACTGTCCTCCTTGTCCTCACCATCCTCATCTTCATCCTCGTGAACTTCAGCCTCACCGTCCTCATCCTCACCACGCTGCGTTCTCATTGTCACCATCCCTGTCCTCCTCCTCCGCCTCCTCCTCCTCACCTTCCTCATCCTCAACACCCTCATCCTCACCCTCCTCATCATCCTCGTTCTCACGATCCTCATCTTCATCCTTACGATCCTCAGCTTCATCATCCTCGTCCTTATCATCCTCTTCCTCAGCCTCTCCATCTTCATCCTCACCATCCCTGCCGCACCTTCATCATTCTCACCTCCATCCCCATCATCCTCACCACCTTCATCCTTCTCATCTTCATCCCCGCCATCCTCATCCTTCTCATCTTCATCCTCATCATCCTCGCCACCTTCATCATCCTCATCTTCATCCTCACCATCCTCGTCCTTCTCATCTTCATCCTCACCATCCTCACCACCTTCATCTTTCTGATCTTCATCCTCACCATTCTCGTCCTTCTGATCTTCATCCTCACCATCCTCACCATCCTCAGCCCTTTTCTTTCTTTTCTTCCTCCTCCTCCTCCTCCTCCTCCTCCTCGGCCCTTGCCATGGGGTCTGGGTGGTCTGGGTGGTCTCCAGCCCTGTTTAACTCATTTTTGGGGAGGGGGGGGTCTCCAACCCTACTGACTCATGGTGGGGGGGTCAGTCTGAGGGTCTGGGTGGTCTCCAACCCCTGTTAACCCCCTCTGGGTGGTGGATCTGAGGGTCTGGGTGATGGATCTGAGGGTCTGGATGGTGGTTCTGGGGGTCTGGGTGGTCTCCAACCCCATTAACTCATATTTGGGGTCTCCAACCCCTGTTAACCTCCTCTGGATGGTGGATCTGGGGGTCTGGGTGGTGGATCTGAGGGTCTGGGTGATCTCCAAGCCCCGTTAACCCATGTTTGGGTGGTCTCCAACCCTTGTTAACCCCCTCTGGGTGGTGGATCTGGGGGTCTGGGTGGTCTCCAACCCCTGTTAACCTCCTCTGGATGGTGGATCTGGGGGTCTGGGTGGTGGATCTGAGGGTCTGGGTGATCTCCAAGCCCCGTTAACCCATGTTTGGGTGGTCTCCAACCCCTGTTAACCCCCTCTGGGTGGTGGTTCTGGGGGTCTGGGTGGTCTCCAACCCCATTAACTCATATTTGGGGTCTCCAACCCCTGTTAACCCCCTCTGGGTGGTGGATCTGGGGGTCTGGGTGGTGGATCTGAGGGTCTGGGTGATCTCCAAGCCCCGTTAACCCATGTTTGGGTGGTCTCCAACCCCTGTTAACTCCCTCTGGGTGGTGGATGTGGGGGTCTGGGTGATGGATTTCGGTGTTTCCTCCACGTCCCCCTCACCGCCCACCTCTCTCCTCTCTCCCCACAGCCCCCCTCGCCCACTCCCACCCCCACCCCCACCAACACCACCACCACCACCAGCCCCACTCCTCCTCCCCACCGCTCCGGCCTGACCGACCCTTTCTTCCTGGTGGAAACCATCTGCATCTGCTGGTTCTCCCTGGAGCTCCTGGTGCGCCTGGTGGCCAGCCCCAGCAAGGCGGCTTTCTTCCGCAGCGCCATGAACCTCATCGACCTGGCGGCCATCGCCCCTTACTTCATCGCGCTGGGCACGGAGCTGGCGCGGCAGCGCGGCATCGGCCAGCCCGCCATGTCGCTGGCCGTGCTCCGCGTCATCCGCCTGGTGCGCGTCTTCCGCGTCTTCAAACTGTCCCGCCACTCCACCGGCCTGCAGATCCTCGGGCAGACCCTCAAGGCCAGCATGAGGGAGCTGGGCCTGCTCATCTTCTTCCTCCTCATCGGCGTGGTGCTCTTCTCCAGCGCCGTCTACTTCGCCGAGGCCGAGGACGCCGCCACGGCCTTCACGTCCATCCCTCAGGCCTTCTGGTGGGCGGTGGTCACCATGACCACGGTGGGCTACGGGGACATGGCGCCGGTGACGGTCGGGGGGAAGCTGGTGGGCTCGCTGTGCGCCATCGCCGGCGTGCTCACCATCTCGCTGCCCGTGCCCGTCATCGTCTCCAACTTCTCCTACTTCTACCGCAGGGAGCTGCGAGGCGAGGAGGGCGGGCAGGTGGTGCCGGCCTCGCCCTGCCCGCACCACCCCGAGAGCCCCGGGGACGCCCCCGAGAGCCCCAAGGCGGGCGGGGGGCGCGGGGAGGGCTGGGGCGTGGACGGGGAGGCGGGAGGGGGGGACAAGGGGTGGGGAGGGGGGAGGCTGGTGACAGAGGTGTGAGGGGGGGAGGGGAGGGTGGGAGGGAGGGGGGGGGTGGACTGGGAGTGCACCTGGGTATACTGGAATGAACTGGGAGTGCACTGGGAGTGCACCTGGATGGACTGGAATGGACTGGAGTGCACTGGGAGTGCACCTGGATATACTGGAGTGGACTGGGAGTGCACCTGGATGGACTGGAATGGATTGGGAGTGCACCTGGATATACTGGAGTGCACTGGGAGTGCACCTGGATGGACTGGAATGGACTGGGAGTGCACCTGGATGGACTGGGATGGACTGGGAGTGCACTGGGATGGACTGGAATGGACTGGGGGTGCACCTGTGTATACTAGAATGGATTGGGAGTGCACCTGGATGGACTGGGATGGACTGGGAGTGCACCTGGATGGACTGGGATGGACTGGGAGTGCACTGGGATGGACTGGAATGGATTGGGAGTGCACCTGGATATACTGGAGTGCACTGGGAGTGCACCTGGATGGACTGGAATGGATTGGGAGTGCACCTGGATGGACTGGAATGGATTGGGAGTGCACCTGAATATACTGGAATGGACTGGGGGTGCACCTGGGTACACTGGAATGAACTGGGAGTGCACCTGGATGGACTGGAATGAACTGGGAGTGCACCTGGATATACTGGGATGCACTGGGAGTGCACCTGGATGGACTGGAATGAACTGGGAGTGCACCTGGATGGACTGGAATGAACTGGGAGTGCACCTGGATATACTGGGATGCACTGGGAGTGCACCTGGGTACACTGGAATGAACTGGGAGTGCACCTGGATGGACTGGAATGAACTGGAGTGCACTGGGAGGGCATCTGGATGAACTGGAATGAACTGGGATGGATTGGAGTGCACTGGGATGGACTGAGAGTGCACCAAGATGCATTGGAATGGAGGAGGATGAACTGGGAGTGCACCGGGATGCACTGGAATGGACTGGAATGAACTGAGAGTGCACTGGGATAGACTGGGATGGACTGGGAGTGCACCTGGATGGACTGGGAGTGCACTGGGATGGACTGGGAGTGCACCAAGATGAACTGGATTCGAGGAGGATGAACCAGGAGTGCACTGAGATGAACTGGGAGTGCACCTGGATGGACTGGGATGGACTGGGATGCACTGGGATGCACTGGGATGCACTGGGAGCGCACCTGGATGGATTGGAATGGAGGAGGATGAACTGGGAGTGCACTGGGTTGGACTGGAGTGCACTGGGATGGACTGGGATGCACTGGGAGTGCACCTGGATGGACTGGAATGAACTGGGATGGACTGGAGTGCACTGGGATGGACTGGGATGCACTGGGAGTGAACTGGGATGGACTGGAATTAACTGGGATGGACTGGAGTGCACTGGGATGGACTAGAGTGCACTGGGAGTGCACTGGGATGGACTGGAATGAAGGAGGATGAACTGGGACCGCACCAGAACAAACTGGGGTGCACTTGGATGAACTGGGGTGAACGAAGCCAAACTGGGAGGGCAGGGCACAAGAGCTCCCAGAGGGACACGAGGCCACCGAGGCCACTGAGGCCACCAAGGCCATGTCGTGACGCTGGGGCCATGTCGTGACTCGAGCCAAGGCCACCCATTCCCCCCCCCAGGCAATAAAGGTGACACTTGGTGGCACTTGGGGTCATGGGGGGGTCACGGGGTCATGGGGTGGTCCCAGTGCCCACCAAACCCCTCCCAGTTCCCTCCCAGTCCCTCCCAGTCCCTCCCAGTTCCCTCCCAGTCCTTCCCAGACCCTCCCAATGCCTCCCAAACCTCTCCCAGTCCCTCCCAGTCTATCCCAGTGCCCCCCCCAACTCCTCCCAGTGCCCCAGTCCTTCCCAGTCCCTCTCAGTGCCCCTCAATCCCCTCCCAGCCCCTCCCACTGCCCCCCAAACCCCTCCCAGGTTCCCTCCCAGTTCCCCCCAGCCTTGGAGGACCCACCCCGTCCTCCACCGCCAGGAGGCGTCGCGGTGCTGCTCAACCACCGGAAGCGGCGGCGGAGAAAGACCGGAAGTCGCCTCAGAGGCGCAAAAAGGGGCGCGGCCTGTCCAGTAAAGAGGCGTGGCCTAGAGTGTGTGGGCGTGACTAAAGCCTGAAGGGGGCGCGGCTTTGCAAGGACAAAAAGGGCGGGAATGACCCAATAAGGGGGCGGGGCTACGTACGGAAGTGACGTCACACAGACAGGAAGAGGCTGTGGTGCCCGGCCGGGGTCGCTCCGGTGCCGCTTCCGGTGCCGGTCTCGGTGCCGGTTCCGGTTCTGTCCCGGTTCCGGAGCCATGCGGGCCGAGCTGCGCGGTCTGGCCGGGCCCGTGGCGCTTCCCGACGGGCAGCCCGTGCTGCTGGGCCGCGGGCCCCTCACCGGCGTCACCGACCGCAAGTGCTCCCGGCAGCAGGGTGGGTGTGGGGAGACCCCCGGGACCCCCCTCGGGACTACCCCGGGACCACTCCCAGAGCCACCAGGGCCCCCTCAGAGCCCGCCCGGGACCCCCCCGTGCCCTCGGTTATGGGCACCGGGACCCCCAACCACCAACGAGTCATGGGAGCCCCCCAATGAACCCCCAGGACCCCCAAATTCATCCCCCAAATTCTCTCACCAGGGCCCCCAAATTCCCTCCCTCAGGACTCCCAAATTCACCCCCCAAAACCCCCAAGTATTCCCTCCCATGACCCCCAAATTCTCTCCCTCTCATGAGCCCCAAATTCGCCCCCCATGACCTCCAAATTCTCCCCCCCAGGACCCCCAAATTTCGCCCCCAAGACCCTCAATTTCATCCTTTGGGACCCCCGAATATTCTCCCCAAGATCTCCAAATTTTGCCCTCAGAGCCCCCAAATTCACCCCCAGGACCCTCAAATTTCGCCCCCCAAGACCCCCAAACATTCCCTATCAGGGCCCCCAAATATCCTCCCCAAGACCTCCAAATTTGGCCCTCGGAGCCCCCAAGTTTCACCCCCCCAGAACCCATTAATTCACCTCCAAGATCCCCAGAAATTCCCCCCCAGGACCCCCAAATATTCAGCTCCCAGAACCCCCACATTCACCCCCTGGGGCTTTCAAATTCACTCCCAAAATTCACCCCCAGGACCCCCCAAATTCGCCCGCCAGAATCCCCAAATTTTAGTCCCAGGATCCCCAAATATTTTCCCCCAGGACCCCCAAATATTTTCCCCTAGAACCCTCAGATATTACCCCCCAGATTCACCCCCCAAGTTCTCACCCCCAGGACCCCCAAATATTCCCCCCCAAGTCCCCCAAATATTCCCTCCCAGGACCCCCAAATATTCCCCCCAGAACCCCTGAATTCCCCCCCAGGACCCCCAAATTCACCCCCCAGAACCCTCAAATATTTCCCACCAGAACCCCCAAATTCATCCCCCAAATTCACCCCCAAAAACCCCCAAATTCCCCCCCTGGGACTTCCAAATTCACTCCCAAAAAACCCCAAATTCACCCCCCAAATTCACTCCCAGGACCCCCAAATTTCCCCCTCCCCCAGAACGCCCAAATTTCAACCCCCCAGGACCCCCAAATTCACTCCCAAAACCCCAAATTCACCCCCAAATTCTCCCCCGGGACCCCCAAATTTCAACCCCCAAATTCACCCCCAAGACGCCCAAATTCACCCCCCAAATTCTCCCCCGGGACCCCCAAATTCACCCCCAGAATTCCAAATTCTCCCCGCTAGGACCCCCAAATTCTCCCCCAGAACCCCCAAATATTTTCCTCCAGAAAACCCCAAAATTCACCCCCCAGAACCCCCAAATTCCTCCCAAACCCCCCCTCCAGTCTCTGGGGCCACTTTTGTGGGTTCCCCCTCCCCGTCCCCCATTTTTGGGGGGCTCGGGGGGGTCCCCAACTGTGCCCCCTCCCCACAGTGGAGATCGTGGCCAACTACGCCGAGGGCACGGCCCGGGTCACGCAGGTGGGGAGGGGGGGATTTTGGGGGGTCCTGGGGGATTTGGGGGGTCCTGGGGGGGGGTTTGGGGAATCCTGGGGGGATTTTGGGGGGGTCCTGGGTGGATTTTGGGGGGTCCTGGAGGGGTTTGGGGGAGTTTTGGGGGTGCTTAAAGGGGTTTTGGGGGATCCTGGGGAGGGTTAGTGGGATTTTGAGGGGACCTGGGGGGATTTGGGGGGGCTCAAAAGGGGTTTTGGGGGTGCATAAAGGGGTTTGGGAGGGGGCTTAAGGGGGTTTTGGGGTGCGTAGAGGGGTCTGGGGGGATTTTGGGGGGTCCTGGGGGGATTTTGGGAGGGTTTTGGGGGGTCCTGGAGGGGTTTGGAGGAGTTTTGGGGGTGCGTAAAGGGGTTTTGGGGGGTCCTGGGGGGGGTTTAGGGGGATTTGGAGGGGTTTTGAGGGGATTTGGGGGGGCTCAAAGGGGTTTTGGGGGGTCCTGGGGGGGTTTTGGGGGGGATTTGGAGGGGTTTTGAGGGGGCCTGGGGGGTTTTGGGGGGGCTCAAAGGGGTTTTGGGGGGATCAAAGGGGTTTTGGGGGTGCATAAAGGGGTTTGGGAGGGGGCTTAAGGGGGTATTGGGGTGCGTAGAGGGGTCTGGGGGGATTTTGGGGGGTCCTGGGGGGATTTTGGGAGGGTTTTGGGGGGTCCTGGAGGGGTTTGGAGGAGTTTTGGGGGTGCGTAAAGGGGTTTCGGGGGGTCCTGGGGGGGGTTTAGGGGGATTTGGAGGGGTTTTGAGGGGATTTGGGGGGGCTCAAAGGGGTTTCGGGGGGTTCCGGAGGGGTTTTGGGGGGTTCTGGAGGGGTTTTGGGGGTGCATAAAGGGGTTTGGGAGGGGGCTTCAGGGGGTTTTGGGGTGCGTAGAGGGGTCTGGGGGGATTTTGGGGGGTCCTGGGGGGATTTTGGGGGGTCCTGGAGGGGTTTGGGGGAATTTTGGGGGTGCTTAAAGGGGTTTTGGGGGGATTTGGGGTCATTTTGGGGAGGGTTTTTTGGGGTGATTTGGGGTCATATAGGGGTGCGTTTTTGGGGGGTCTGAGGGATTTTGGGCACGGTTTTTTTGGGGGGATTTATGGGATTTTTGGGGAGGGGTTTTGAGGGTATTTATGGGATTTAGGGAGAGTTTTTTGGGGGGATTAATGGGATTTTGGGGAGGGGTTTTGGGGGGATTTTGTGGGTTTTTTTGGGGTGTTTATGGGATTTTGGGGAGGGTTTTTTGGGGGATTTATGAAATTTTGGGGAGATTTTTTTGGGGGCATTTATGGAATTTTAGAGGGCTTTATAGGATTTTGGGGTTTTTTGGGGGGATTTATGGGATTTTGGGGCAGGGTTTTTTGGGGGATTTATGGGATTTTGGGGAGGGCATTTTGGGGGGGGATTTATGAAATTTTGGGGAGATTTTTTGGGGGGGCATTTATGGAATTTTAGAGGGCTTTATAGGATTTTGGGGAGGGTTTTTTTGGGGAGATTTCTGGGATTTTGGGGAGGGTTTTTTTGGGGGATTTATGGGATTTTGGGGAGGGTATTTTGGGGAGATTTATGGGATTTTGGGGAGATTTTTTTGGGGGCATTTATGGAACTTTTGGGGGCTTTATAGGATTTTGGGGAGGGTTTTTTTGGGGGATTTTATGGGATTTTTGGGGGAGGGGATTTATGCAATTTTTTGGGGGGTATTTACGGGATTTTGGGGGGGATTTTTTGGGATTTTGGGGGGGGATTTTTTGGGATTTTGGGGGGGATTTTTTGGGATTTTTGGGGCGGGGCAGCCTGTAACCCTTTAACCCTTTGCTCCCCAGCTCGGGGTGAACCCCAGCTCGCTGGGGGGGTCCGTGCTGGGCCGGGGGGGCTGCGGGACCCTGGCCCCTGGGCAGACCCTGCTGCTGGTGAACGGGAGGTACCCCCTGGTGCTGCACTTCCAGGGGAGCCCCCACCCCAAAAAACGCCCCCCGAGCCCCCCCCAGGACCCTCCCCCAACCCACAGGGCCCCCCCAGACCCCTCCCGGGGGGGGTGGCAGAAACTGGGACCCCTCCTCATCTTCACCCCCTCGGGGGTCCTGCCCAGCACCAAGGTAAGGGGGGGTTGGGGAGGGGGATTGGGGATTTGGGGAGGGGGATTGGGGGATTTTGGGGATTTGGGGAGGGGGATTTGGGGATTTGGGGGATTTGGGGAGGGGGATTTGGGGATTTGGGGAGGGGGATTGGGGGATTTTGGGGAGGGGGATTTTGGGGATTTTGGGGAGGGGGATTTGGGGATTTTGGGGATTTTGGGGAGGGGGATTTGGGGATTTTGGGGATTTTGGGGATTTTGGGGATTTTGGGGAGGGGGATTTGGGGATTTTGGGGATTTTGGGGATTTTGGGGATTTTGGGGAGGGGGATTTGGGGATTTTGGGGATTTTGGGGAGGGGGATTTGGAGATTTTGGGGGATTTGGGGAGGGGGATTTGGGGACTTTAGGGGATTTGGGGATTTTGGGGATTTTGGGGATTTTGGGGAGGGGGATTTGGGGATTTTGGGGATTTTGGGGATTTTGGGGAGGGGGATTTGGGGATTTTGGGGATTTTGGGGAGGGGGATTTGGGGATTTGGGGGATTTGGGGATTTTGGGGATTTTGGGGAGGGGGATTTGGGGATTTTGGGGAGGGGGATTTGGGGATTTTGGGGATTTTGGGGAGGGGGATTTGGGGATTTGGGGAGGGGGATTTCTGGATTTTGGGGAGGGGGGATTTTGGGAGGGGGGATATTGGGGATTTTGGGGAGGGGGATTTGAGGGTCCCGTGCCCGTCCCCCCCATTTCAGAGACACCCCCTCCCCTCAAATTCCCCCTCAGACCCCCCAAATCTCACCCCTTTTTTCCCCCCACAAAGACCCCCAAAAATCCCCCTCAAATGGCTGAAACCCCCCCTCCCCGAATTCCTGGGTTGGGATTTGGGGGTCCTGGGGGGGTCTCTGACCCCTCCATGTTTTGGGGACCCCCCAGATTGCAGGGTTTGACCTGGACGGGACCCTCATCACCACCCGCTCGGGGAAGGTTTTCCCCACCAGCCCCGATGACTGGAGGTGAGGAGGGGGCGTTTTGGGGGGTCTGGGGGCATTTTTGGGGGGCTCTGGGGGCGTTTTGGGGGGCTCTGGGGGCGTTTTTGGAGGGTCTGGGGGCGTTTTTGGAGGGTCTGGGGGGCGTTTTTGGGGGGTCTGGGGATGTTTTTGGGGGGTCTGGGGGCGTTTTTGGGGGGTCTGGGGGTTGGTTTTGGGGGTCTGGGGGCGTTTTGGGGGGTCTGGGGGCGTTTTTGGGGGGTCTGGAGGCGTTTTTGGGGGGGTCTGGGGGCGTTTTTGGGGCGCCTGGGGTGTTTTTTGTGGGGTCTGGGGGCGTTTTTGAGGGGTCTGGGGGGCGTTTTTGGGGGGGTCTGGGGGCGTTTTTCGTGGGTCTGGGGGCGTTTTTGGGGGGCTCTGGGGGCGTTTTTGGGGGGGTCTGGGGGCGTTTTTGGGGGGCCTGGGGGGCGTTTTTTGTGGGGTCTGGGGGCGTTTTTGAGGGGTCTGGGGGGCGTTTCTGGGGGGTCTGGGGGCGTTTTTGGGGGGCCTGGGGGCGTTTTTGGGGGGCTCTGGGGGCGTTTTTGGGGGGTCTGGGGGTTGGTTTTGGGGGTCTGGGGGTGTTTTTGGGGGGGGCCTGGGGGCGTTTCTGGGGGGTTGATTTTGGGGGTCTCCCCTCAATTTTTGTTTTGTTTTTTTTCCTTCATCTCAAAGGATTTTGTACCCTGAGGTCCCCAAAAAGTTGAAGCAGCTGCAGAACGAGGGGTATAAGGTGGGACCCCCTCCCCAAAAATTCAATCTTGGGATCCCCAAAATCGCTTCAGGACCCCCAAAATCACTTCAGGACCCCCAAATCCTTTCAGACCCCTCCCCAAAATCCCATTTCCATTTCGTTCTCTTGGGGCATCCCAGGATCCCACAAGACCCCACTGAGATCCCAAACCCACCCCAAAATCCCCAACTTCCCTAAAATCCCTCCCAGACCCCCCAAATCCACCCCCAGACCCCCCAAATCCACCCCCAAAACCCCCTAAAATCCCCCCAAAACCCCCTAAAATCCCCTTCAAACCCCCCTAAATCCCCCCCAGACCCCCTAAATCCCTCCCAGACCCCCCCAAAATGCCCCCAAATCCCATTTCTGCCCTCCTAGGTTTCTCTCCAAGACCTCATTGAGTTCCCAAACCTCCCCAAAACCCTTCAGGGGCTCCCCCAAACCCCCTAAAATCCCCTCCAAACCCCCTAAATCCCCTTCAAATCCTTCCAAACCCCCCTAAATCCCCCCCCACAGCCCCTAAATTCCCCCCCAAAACCCCCTAAAATCCCCCCAAACCCCATTTTTTGTCCTCTCTGGTTCCTCCCCAAGACCCCATTGAGCTCCCAAAAGCCCCAAAGCCCTCAGGGGCTCCCCTAAACCCCCTAAAATTCCCTTCAAACCCCCCTAAATCCCCCCCCCAAACCTCCCAAAATCTCCCCCAAACCCCTTAGGGGCTCCTCCAAACCCCCTAAAATCCCCTTCAAACCCCCCTAAATCCTCCCCAGACCCCCTAAATCCCCCCCAAATCCCCTAAAATCCCCTTCAAATCCTTCCAAACCCCCCCAAATCCTCCCACACACCCCCTAAATCCCCCCCAAAGGCCCCAAAATCTCTCCAAACCTCTTAGTGGCTCCTCCAAACCTCCTAAAATCCCCCCAAACCCTCTAAAATCCTCCCCAAACCCCCTAAAATCCCCCCAAACCCCTTAGTGGCTCCTCCAAACCCCCTAAAATCCCCCCAAACCCCTTAGTGGCTCCTCCAAACCCCCTAAAATCCCCCCCAAATGTCATAAAATCCCCCCCAAGCCCCCTAAAATCCCCCCCAAACGCCCTAAAATCCCCTCCAAACCCTCTAAAATCCCCCCCAAACCCCTTAGTGGCTCCTCCAAACTTCCTAAAATCCCCTTCAAATCCTTCCAAACCCCCCTAAATCCCCCCCAAAGGCCCCAAAATCCTCCCCAAACCCCCAGGGGCTCCTCCAAACCCCCTAAAATCCCCCCAAACCCTCTAAAATCCCCCCAAACCCTCTAAAATCCCCTCCAAACCTCTTAGGAGCTCCTCCAAATCCCCTAAAATACCTCCCAAAATCCCCCCCCAAACCTCCCCAAAACCCTTCAGGGGCTCCCCCAAACCCCCTAAAATCCCCTTCAAAGCCCCCTAAATCCCCCCAGACCCCCTAAATCCCCCCCAAAGCCCCCAAAATCCTTCCCAAACCCCCAGGGGCTTCTCCAAACCCTTGAAAATCTCCCCAAACCCCTTAGTGGCTCTTCCAAACACCCTAAAATGTGCCCCAAACCCTCTAAAATCCCCCCCAAACCCCCTAAAATCCCCCCCAAACCCTTTAGGGACTCCTCCAAACCCCCTAAAATCCCCTTCAAAGCCCCCTAAATCCCCCCAGACCCCCTAAATCCCCCCCAACCCCTCTAAAATCCCCCCCAAACCCTTTAGGGACTCCTCCAAACCCCCTAAAATCCCCTTCAAATCCTTCCAAACCCCCCTAAATCCCCCAACAAAGGCCCCAAAATCCCCCCCAAACCCCCAGGGGCTTCTCCAAACCCCCTACAATGTGCCCCAAACCCCCTAAAATCCCCCCCAAAGGCCTCCAAATCCCCCCCAAACCCCTTAGTGGCTCCTCCAAACCCCCTAAAATCCCCCCCAAACGTCCTAAAATCCCCCCCAAACCCCCTAAAATCCCCCCCAAATCCCCCCCAAACGCCCTAAAATCCCCCCCAAACCCCCTAAAATCCCCCCCAAATCCCCCCCAAACGCCCTAAAATCCCCTCCAAACCCCCTAAAATCCCCCCCAAATCCCCCCCAAACCCTCTAAAATCCCCTCCAAAGCCCCCAAATCCCCTCCAAAGCCCCCAAATCCCCTCCAAACCCCCCCAAATCCCCCCAAACCCCATTGTTTCGGTGCCCCCCAGCTCGTGGTGTTCACCAACCAGCTCGGCATCGCCCGGGGCCGGCAGCGCCCGGAGCTGTTCCAGGCCAAGGTGGAGGCGGTGATGGAGAAACTCGGGGTGGCCCTGCAGGTCTGGGGGACCCCCAAAATCCACTCTGGGAACCCCCAAAATCCACCCTGGGAACCCCAAAATCCACCCTGGGAACACCAAATCCACCCTGGGAACCCCGAACCTCTCCTGGGACCCCCAAAATCCACTCTGGGACCCCAAACCCACCCTGGGAACCCAAAATCCACCCTGGGAACCCCAAGCCTCTCCTGGGATCCCAAATCCCACTCTGGGACCCCCAAAATCCACTCTGAGAACCCCCTGGGATCCCAAATCCCACTCTGGGACCCCCAAAATCCACTCTGGGAACCCCCTGGGATCCCAAATCCCACTCTGGGACCCCCAAAATCCACTCTGGGAACCCCAAATCCAACCTGGGACCCCCAAACCTCTCCTGGGACCCCAAAATCCACTCTGGGACCCCCAAAATCCACCCTGGGACCCCCAAAATCCACTCTGGGAGCCCCAAACCTCTCCTGCCCAAAATCCACTCTGGGACCCCCAAAATCCACTCTGGGACCCCCAAATCCCACTCTGGGACCCCCAAATCCCCTCCAGGACCCCCAAACCCCCCCTGGGACCTCCAAATCCATCCTGGGATGCCCAAACCCCCCCTGGGAACCCCAAATTCTCCCTGGGACCCCCCCCAACCCATTCTGGGATCCCCAAATCCACTTTGGGACACCCCAACCTCCCCCTGGGATCCCCAAATCCCCCCAAAATTCGGGGATCCCCCCCCTCCCGAAGGGTCTGGGGGTGTTTGATCGATCCCCCCCTCAATTCAGGTGCTGGTGGCCACGGGGCCGGGGATTTACAGGAAACCAGTGCTGGGAATGTGGGAGCACCTGTGTGAGAAGGTGGGACTGGGAGGGACTGGGATATACTGGGATATACTGGGAGGGACTGGGGGGGGGATTGGGATATACTGGGAGGGACTGGGAGGGGATTGGGAGGGACTGGGGGGGATTGGGAGAGACTGGGAGGGACTGGGAGCGAGTTAAAGGGGACTGGGAGGGGATTGGAATATACTGGGATATATTGGGAGAGACTGGGAAGGAACTGGGAACTGAGGGGGGGGGTACTGGGAAGGGACTGGGAGGGATTGGGAGCTACTGGGAGTTACTGGGAGGTTGTTGGGAACCGAGTGGGGACACTGGGGAGGAGCTGGGGGGGCACTGGGAGGAACTGGGAGGGACTGGGAGGGACTGGGGGGGACTGGGAAGAGACTGGGAGAGACTGGGGAACAATGGGAGGGACTGGGAAGGGGCTGGGAGGAGACTGGGAGGGACTGGGAACTGAGGGCGAGCACTGGGAGCCGTTGGGGGAGGTCACTGGTGTGAACTGGTGTGAACTGGTTTGGTTCCCGCAGGCCAACGGGGACGTGGAGGTGTCGGTGCCCGAGAGCTTCTACGTGGGGGGTGAGAAAATGGGGGGGGGCTGGGGGGAATTTTGGGGGATTTTGGGGAATTCTGGGGGTCCTGGCGGGAATTCTGCGGAATTTTTGAGAGGTCCTGGCGGAATTTGGGAGAATTCTGGGGAAGTTTTGGGGGTCCTGGCGGAATTTTGGGGAAGTTTTTGGGTCCTGGGGGGAATTTTGGGGAAGTTTGGGCAATTTTGGGGAAGTTTTGGGGGCCTGGGGGATTTTGGGGTGCTGGGGGGGGGGGTCCCAGCCCCTCCCCAAACCCCCATTTCCCCCCCAGACGCTGCCGGACGCCCCCCGAATTGGGCCCCGGGGAGGAAGAAAAAGGATTTTTCCTGCAGCGACCGATTGGTAGGACCCCAAAACCCCCTGGGGACCCCAAACCCCCCCCTGACACCCCCAAATCCCCCCTGACACCCCAAAACCTGCCCTGGGACCCCAAAACCCCCTGGGGATCCCCCCAACACCCCCAAATTCCCCCCGACACCCCCAAATCGCCCCTGAGACCCCCAAATCCATGAGAGCTCCACCCTGTGCCCCCTCCCAGTTCAGCCCCCAGTTCCCCCAATCCCTCCCCAGTTCCCCCAGTTGATCCCAGTGTTCCCAGTTCTCCCAGTCCTTCCCAGTTGATCCCAGTTCTCCCAGTCCTCCCAGTCCTTCCCAGTTGATCCCAGTTCTCCCAGTTCTCCCAGTCCTTCCCAGTTGATCCCAGTTCTCCCAGTCCTTCCCAGTGTTCCCAGTTCTCCCAGTTAATCCCAGTTCCCCCAGTTCACTCCCTAGTTCCCCCACTTGACCCCAGTGCCCCCAGTCCACCCCTCAGTCCCTCCCCAGTTCCCCCAGTTGATCCCAGTGTTCCCAGTTCCCCCAGTGTTCCCAGTTCCCCCAGTTGATCCCAGTGTTCCCAGTTCCCCCAGTGTTCCCAGTTCTCCCAGTTAATCCCAGTTCCCCCAGTTCACTCCCTAGTTCCCCCACTTGACCCCAGTGCCCCCCAGTTCACCCCTCAGTCCCTCCCCAGTTGATCCCAGTGTTCCCAGTTCCCCCCGTTGATCCCAGTGTTCCCAGTTCCCCCAGTTTCCCCAGCTGATCCCAGTTCCCCCAGTTCCCCCAGTTTCCCCAGTTGATCCCAGTGTTCCAGTTCCCCCAGTTTCCCCAGTTGATCCCAGTTCCCCCAGTGTTCCCAGTTCCCCCAGTTTCCCCAGTTGATCCCAGTTCCCCCAGTTTCCCCAGTTGATCCCAGTTCCCCCAGTGTTCCCAGTTCCCCCAGTTAATCCCAGTATTCCCAGTTTGCTCTCAATGCTGGGCTCCGGTTCCTGACTCCTGAGGAAGAGTTCCTGGGCTGGGCCCCGGCGCCCTTTGACCTCCCGGCCTTTGACCCCGTGAGTGACCCCCTGACCCCGTGAGTGACTCCTGACCCCAAGAGCAGCCTGACCCCAATGCTGACCTTTGACCTTTGTCCCCAGCGTGACCTGGACAAAGTCACCCAAGAGGTCCCCGAGGCTGAGCTGGTGTCGGACAGGCCCGAGGTGCTGCTGACCGTCGGCTTCCCTGGGGGTGAGTGACCAGTGAGTGACCAGTGAGTGACCAGTGAGTGACCAGAGAGTGACCAGTGAGTGACCAGAGAGTGACCGCTGACCCCTGCAATGGCTGTGGACCCAGCTCTGGTTCTGATCCCTAATGGGAGAAAAGGGGAAAAAAGGGGGGGAAAAATTGCGAGAAATGTGAGGGGGGAAAATGGCGGGAAACGTGAGGGGGAAAAAGAGCTGGAAATGTGAGGGGGAAATGGCAGGAAATGTGAGGGGAAAAAGGGGGATATGTGAGGGGAGAAAAGGGCAGAAAACATGAGGGGGGAAAATGGTGAGAAACTGGGAAAAGGGCAGGAAATGTGAGGGGAAAATGGCGGGAAACGTGAGGGGGAAAAAGGCGGGAAATGTGAGGGGACAAAAACGGTGGAAAATTTGAGGGGAAAAGGGGGAAATGTGAGGGGAGAAAAGGGAGAAACGTGAGGGGAGAAAAGGGTAGGAAATGAGACAAAAAAGCGCAGGAAATGTGAGGGGAAAAAGGGAAAACGTGAGGGGAAAAAGGGTGGAAAATTTGAGGGGAAAATGGCAGGAAACATTCCTGGGGAAGGGAGAAAAGGGGGGGAAATGTGAGGGGAAAAAGGGCAGGAAACGTGAGGAGAAAATGGTAGGAAATTTGAGAGGAAAATGGTGGGAAATGTGAGGGGAAAAAGAGCAGGAAACGTGAGGAGAAAAAGGGGAAACGTGAGGGGAGAAAGGGCGGGAAACATGAGGGGGGGAAAGGATGGGAAACGTGAGGGGAAAAGAGGTGGGAAATATGAGGGGAAAATGGCAGGAAATGTGAGGGGAGAAACGGGTGAGAAATGAGACAAAATGCAGGAAACATGAGGGGAAAAAAGGGGGAAATGTGAGGGGGAAAAGAGCAGGAAATGTGAGAGCAAAAAGGTAAAATGTGAGGGGGGAAAGAAGGGTTGGAAAACTCTGGAAAACTGTGGGGAATGTGCGAGGAAAAAGGAAAACCTTTCCCCGCAGCTGGCAAATCCACTTTCGTGAAGCGGCACCTGGTCCCGGCAGGATACGAATACGTGAACAGGGTGAGTTCCTGAGCCCTGCGTGACCTCCAGGGCACCCGGGGCTCACGGCCACGCCGTGTCCCTGCCTGTGGAGCCACAGTGTGACTGCTGTGCCACCCCTGTCACCGCCAGGACACGCTGGGCTCGTGGCAACGCTGCATCTCTGCCTGCTCGGCCGCCCTGGCTCGGGGCCACTCCGTCGTTGTGGACAACACCAACCCTGACCCTGAATCACGGCAAAGGCCAGTCTGGGCACTGGGATGGCACTGGGAGGGCACTGGGATGGAACTGGGAGCTGCTTCCCCCAACCCTTGGGGTTTTCTGGGGTTTTGGGGATCCCCTGACCCGCCCTGCTCCCCCTCAGGTTCGTGTCCTGCGCCCGGGAGGCCGCGGTGCCGTGTCGGTGCCTCCAGTTCACGGCGAGCCTGGAGCAGGCACGGCACAACTGCAGGGTGAGGAGGGGGCTGAGGGGGTCCTGATCCTCCTCCTCCTGAACCCTCAGCACCCCCTGAACCTTTTTCTTTGGGTTTTCACCCCAAAAAGTTCCGGGATATGACGCAAAGCGGCCACGTCCCCGTCACTGACGCTGTTCTGTTCAGCTACAAGTGAGAGGGGATTGGGTTTGGGGGGGGTCTGGGGGGACCCAGGGGGAATTTTGGGGGATCTGGAGCATTTTGGGGAATCTCTGGGAAGGATCTAAAGGGGCTTGGAGGGGATTTTGGGGGATCTGAGAGGAATTTTGGGGCATTCGAGATGTTTTGGGAGCTCTGTAGGGATGGTTTAGAGAGGCTTTGGGGGATTGGGGAAATTTGGGGCTGGTTTGGGGTTTTTTGCCCTTTTCTCCATTATTTAGCCCCATTACTTTTTTTTGTTCTCTTTTCCGTATTTTTGCCTCTTTTCCAGTTTTGGGGGTTCTTCCCTGTTCTATTCTTCCTCATTTTGGGTGGGCTTTTACCTTTTCCTCCTCCCTTCTATCTTCGGTGGGTTTATCCCATTTTTGCTGGTTTTTCCTCCCACTTTACCCAAATCCAGGTGATTTTTCCCCATTTCCTCCCCCTCAGGAAACAATTTGTGGCCCCCGACCTCTCCGAAGGCTTCTCCCAAATCCTCCAGATCCCCTTTGTGCCCCATTTTGGGGACCCCCCAGACCCCCAACGAAGGCGCCTCTTCTTCCAGTTCAGCGATGGATGAAGACCCCCACTGAACCCCCAAATAAAGGCACTGCCCCTTCCCCAATTTTTGGGAAATTTTGGGCTCCAAATCGGATTTATTGTACAAAGTGGGGGAGGGGTAAGTGGGGGAGGGGAAATGGGGGGAGGGGGTCACGGTGTTTCCATGGATTCACCCTCTGTCGAGAGAAGGAAGAAGCAGCTGGGTCAGCACCCCCAAATCCCCAATTCACCCCTTTTCCTTCATTTTTATCTATTTTCCCCTGCTTTTACCCAATTTCCATCCCATTTCCACTTACTTTTGTCTCAATTCCTCCATTTTATTAATTTTTACTATTTTTAATGTGATTTCCCTAATTTCCACCTAATTTCTCCCCATTTCACCCCTCTGCCCCCAACTTTGTTTCAACTTTTTTCTATTTCTCCCCTTTTTACCCAATTTTTAGCCAACTTCTCTCCTTATTTTTGCCCAAGTTTCCCCCTTTCTCCCATTTCTTCATTTTGCATTTCATGCTGCCTGATTTTGAACCCATTCTTACTCAACTTCCCCTCTGTTTGCCCCAATTCCTCAACTTCTATATTTTTCTCCCTCATACACCCAATTTCCTCATTTTTTACTAAATTTCTCATATTTTGCCCTGTATGGCACATTTTTTCCTCTACTTCTTCCATTTCCCCCCCCCCTTTTTTATCCTGCTTTTGTCAAACTCCATCCATTTTTACCATTTTTCCTGCTGTTCTGCCCAATCCTCATGATTTTTCCTTCTATTTCCACTCCCTACCTCATCATTTTTGACCGTTTTACCCCAATTTTCTCCCATTTTTACCCCCCCACGTTGCCCCATGTTACCCACGCTGTTCTGGGGACCCCCAGGTGTCCCCCCAGGTGTCCCCAGGTACTCACGGAGCTCGTTGAACAGAAAGGCCTCCTGGTACTCCCTCATGTACTGCGTGGAGCGCGACTCGTCCAGGAACAGCGAGTACACGCGCTTGATGTCCTCCACGCCCACCTCCGCGCCCTGCGAGGCCACAAATATTGCACTTCACGTTTCCCACTCTCTTCTCCTGCTTTTCACTCTTTTTCTCCTCACACATTTCCTGCTTTTGTTCCTCCCCTCCCATTTCCCGCTCTTTTCTCCCCTCACGTTTCCCGCCCTTTTCTCCCCTCACGTTTCCCGCTCTTTTTTCCCCCTCACATTTCCCACTCTTTTTCCCCTCACGTTTCCCAATATTTCACTTCATGTTTCCCACTCTTTTTTCCTGCTTTTCACTCTTTTTCTCCTCACACATTTCCCGCCCTTTTCTCCCCTCACGTTTCCCGCCCTTTTCTCCCCTCACATTTCCCACTCTCTTTTCCTGATTTTCACTCTTTTTCTCCTCACACATTTCCTGCTTTTTTTCCTCCCCTCCCATTTCCCGCTCTTTTCTCCCCTCCCATTTCCCGCTCTTTTCTCCCCTCACGTTTCCCGCTCTTTTTCCCCTCCCATTTCCCGCTCTTTTTCCCCTCACATTTCCCAATATTGCACCTCATGTTTCCCACTCTCTTTTCCTGTTTTTCATTCTTTTGCCTCCTCACATTTCCTGCCTTTTTTCCTCGTTTCATATTTCCTGCTCTTTTCCCCCTCACATTTCCCTCCCTTTTCTCCCCTCATGTTACCTGCCATTTTCCCCTCGCGTTTCCCGCCCTTTTCTCCCCTCACGTTTCCCACTCTTTTCCTGTTTTTCACTCTTGCCTCCTCACGTTTCCTGCTTTTTCTCCCCTCACCTTTCCCACCATTTCTCCTCTTACTTTTCCCACCCTTTTTTCCCCTCACGTTTCCCATTTTTACCTCACATTTTCTGCCTTTTCTCCCCCTCATGTTTCACACCCTTCCCCCCTCACATTTCCTGCCCTTTTCCTCCTCTCGTTTCCTGCTCTTTGTTCCTCACATTTCCCACTCTTTTCTCCCCTCACATTTCCCACTATTTTTTCCCCTCACATTTCTCGCCCTTTTTCTCCTCTCTTGTTTCCCGCCCTTTTTCCCCCTCACCTTTCCTCCTCTTTTTTCCCCTCACATTTCCCGCTTTTTCCCCCTCATGTTTCCCACTCTTTACCCCTCACGTTTCCCAACCTTTTCTCCCCTCACGTTTCCTGCCCTTTACTCCTCCATGTTTCCCACTCTTTTCCCGTTTTTTCACTCTTTCTCCTCACATTTCCTGCCTTTTTTTCTCCCTCATGTTTCCCACCCTTTCCCCCATCACGTTTCCCGCTCTTTTCCCTGCTCTGTCCCTCACGTTTCTCACCCTTTTTTCTCTCATTTCTCATTTTCCCTCATGTTTCCCACCCTTTTCTCCCCTCACGTTTCCCACTCTTTACCCCTCACATTTCCCGCTCTTTTTCCCACCTCACATTTCCCAAAATTTTCCCAAACCCCACATGTGACCCCAAACCACCAGGACCACCCCAAACCCACCCCCGTGTCACCCCAAACCTCCCCCAGACCCCCCTGAACCTCCCTCAGCACCTCATGTACACTGCCCCCCCCCCCCCACACAATTTGGCATCCCACCCCACCTCCTCACCCCAGTTTTAGGACCCCATTCCCCAAATTTTGGGGTGTCTCTTTGGGATTTGGGGCGCCCACCTTGCGTTTTCTGGCCACCAGGCTGGCGGCGGTGATGAGCTGCATGGCGTAGCGCAGCGACGTCTCCAGCCCGATGCGCGTCAGCACCGCGTACGCGTCCTCCGTCATCTCCACGTCTTCCTCCTCGCACCTGCGACCCCAAAATGGCCCAGGGGATCCCCTAAAATGGGGCAGGGGGGACCCAAAAGTGCTCCCCCCCCCCAATGTGGTTTTGGGGTACCCTGAAGGAGTTAGGGAGTACCCAGTGGGGCAACTGAAGGTCCTTAAGGGGTTGGGGGCACCTTGCAGGGATTAGGGGTGGGCCAGAGGAGGTTTTGGGGTGTCTGAGGAAACCCTGAGGGAATTAAGGGGCACCCCAAGATTGATCAGGGCACCTGGAGAGAGTTATGGGGTACCCCAAGAGGCTTTTGGGGTGTCTGAGGAAACCCTGAGAGAATTAAGGGCACCCCAAGATTGATCAGGGCACCTGGAGAGAGTTATGGGGTACCCCAAGAGGCTTTTGGGGTGTCTGAGGAAACCCTGAGAGAATTAAGGGCACCCCAAGATTGACTGGAGCACCTGGAGAGGGTTATGGGGTACCCCAAGAGGCTTTTGGGGCGTCAAGGGGGACCCTGAGGGAATTAAGGGGCACCCCAAGATTGATCAGGGCACCTGGAGAGAGTTATGGGGTACCCCAAGAGGCTTTTGGGGTGACAAAGATTTTGGGGTATCCTGGAGAGAGTCATGGGGCACCCCAGGTGTGTTGAGGGACACCAACCATGTTTGAAGTTCAGGGCATTTGGGGTGTCCAGGGTGGGTTTCAGGGTTCCGGTTGATTTTGGGGATGTCAGAGATGGTTTTTGGGGGTCCCCACCCTATTTTGAGGACTTTCTGGGTCTCTTTCTCCCCACAGACACCACGATGATGCTGTTTGGGGTGCCCAGGTGTATCAGGGCGCGGTTTGCGCGGCATCAAGGAGAATTTAGGGGCGCCCATGTGGATTTTTGGGGTGTCCCACCTGATTTTGAGGATCTGCCGTGTCTCCTTGTCGCCGTACGGGGCCGTGGCAATGATCAGCAGCCGGTCCAGCAGATCCAACGGGAGCCCGTGGGGGCTGCGGTGGGCGGTGCCTCGGATCCTGAGGGACACGTGGGCATTGAGGGGGTTCACCTCGGCTTTTGGGGTGCCCAGGTGTGCCCAGGTGTGCCCAGGTGTGCCCAGGTACCTGGTGATGCCGCGGTTCGTGGCCATGATCAGCACGGGCGCCATGTCGCTCTCCAGGGCCCGGTTGAGGAACGAGAAGCTCTCGATGTCCAACATGTGAACCTCATCGATGAACAACACCTGGGGAGGGTTTTGGGGGGCTTTTAATGACTTTTGGGGGGATCCTGGGGTGCTCTTGAGGGGTTTTTGGGGCTCAGGGCTCACCCCAGGGATGACCTCGGCCTTGCCCTCCTCACGCCACTCGGCCACTTTGGCGTTGATCTGCTCCCGCACCTCCGGCTTGATCTCACCTGTGTCACCTGCATTTGGGGTTTGGGGGGGGTCAGAGGCTGTTTTGGGGGGTCCCAGGTGCAGTTTTGGGGTCTGAGAGTCCCCAAAAAGAGGGCTCAGGACCCCTGGGGTGGTTCAGGAGCAGTTTTGGGAGTTTGGGGTAGCCAAAAACAGAGTGAGGGAGCCCTGGGATGGGTGAGGGACAGTTTGGGGTTTGTGGGGTCAGTTTTGGGGTCTGGGGGGTACCTGAGAATAGGGCAAGGAAGCCCTGGGCTGGGTGAGGGACGGCTTGGGGTTTTTGGGGTCAGTTTGGGGTTTTTGGGGTCAGTTTTGGGGTCTGAGGGTACCTGAAAAGAGGGCAAGGAAGCCCTGGGCGGGGTGAGGGACAGTTTGGGGTTTTTGGGGTCAGTTTGGGGGTCTGAAGGTACCTGAGAACAGGGCAAGGAAGCCCTGGGCTGGGTGAGGGACAGTTCAGGGTTTTGGGGTCAGTTTGGGGTTTGTGGAGTCAGTTTTGGGGTCTGGGGGTACCTGAAAAGAGGGCAAGGAAGCCCTGGGCTGGGTGAGGGACAGTTTGGGATTTTTTGGGGTCAGTTTTGGGTTCAGGGGGTACCTGAGAAGAGAGCAAGGAAGCCCTGGGCTGGGTGAGGGACATTTTGGGGTTTTTGGGGTCGGTTTTGGGGTCTGGGAGTACCTGAGAACAGCGCAAGGAAGCCCTGGGCTGGGTGAGGGACAGTTTGGCGTTTTTGGGATCAGTTTAGGGGTCAGTTTTGGGGTCTGGGGGTACCTGAGAACAGGGCCAGGAAGCCCTGGGCTGGGTAAGGGACATTTTGGGATCAGTTTAGGGGTCAGTTTTGGGGTCTGGGGCTACCTGAGAACAGGGCCAGGAAGCCCTGGGTGCGGGAGTTGATGACGTCGATCTCGTGCAGCGACACCGTGTGAACGACCTCGCGCCGTTTCTGCAGCTCCCCGTCGGGGCACTGCACGAATTTCGTCTGCGGGGGAGAATTCAGGGGGTCAGGGCCGCCCCAAAATCCTCCCTGTACCACCCAAAAACCCCCCAAAAACCTCACCTGTGCCCCCATGGCGTCGTAGTCCCGTGCTCGGGTGAAGGAGCGCCCCAGCTTCGAGATCTTCCCTGTGGCCTTGTCGATGGTGATGACATCACTGGGGAGAAAACAGGATATTTTGGTATTTTTTTCACTCCTCACATTTCCCTTTTTCCCCTCACATTTCCTTTTTTCCCTCACATTTCCCACCCTTTTCCCCCTCACATTTCCTGCCCTTTTTCCCCTCACGTTTCCCGCCCTTTTCCCCCCCCTCATATTTCCCTTTTCTCCCTTCACGTTCCTCAGCCTTTTCTCCTCTCACATCTCCCACTTTTTCCCCTTCACATTTCTCTCCCTTTTCCTCTCACATTTCCCACCCTTTTCCCCCCCTTCACATTTCCCTTTTCCCCCCTCACGTTTCCCGCCCTTTTCTCCCCTCACATTTCCCTTTTTTCCCCCTCACGTTTGCTGCCTTTTTCCCCCTCACATTTCCCGCCCTTTTCCCCCCTCACATTTCTCTTTTCTCCCCTCACATTTCCCACCTTCTTCCTCTCACATTTCCCACCCTTTTCCCCCCTCACATTTCCCTTTTCCCCCCTCACATTTCCCTTTTCTCCCCTCACATTTCCCATCTTTTTCCCCTTCACATTCCTGCCCTTTTCTCCCCTCACATTTCCTTTTTCTCCCCTCACATTCCTCCCCTTTTTCCTCCTCACATTCCCCTCTTTTCCCCCTCACATTTCCCTTTTTCTCCCCTCACATTTTCCACCCTTTCCCCCCTTCACAGTTCCCTTTTTCCCCTCACGTTTCCTGCCTTTTTCCCCCTCCCTTTTCCCGCCCTTTTCTTCCCTCACAGTTCCGTTTTCCCTCTCACATTTCTCACTCTTTTCCCCTCACACTCCCCACCCTTTTCCCCCCTCATATTTTCCTTTTCCCCCTCACATTTCCTGCCCTTTTCCCCCCTCACCTTTCCCACTCTTTTTCCCCTCACATTTCCTGTTTTTTCTTCCTTCATCTTTCCCACCCTTTTCTCCTCACATTTCCCACCTTTTCCCCCTCACATTTCCCACCCTTTTCTCCTCACATTTCCCACCTTTTTTCCCTCACATTTCCCACCCTTTTCCCCTCACATTTCCCACATTTTCCCCTCACATTTCCCACCCTTTTCCCCCCAGATTTCACGGTCCCCACCCCAATTCCAGAGCCCCTCACCCACATTTTGGGCTCCCCCCCATTGGCACCTTCTCCCCTCAATCTCTTCACCCCCAGCTCCTAAATCATCTCCCACCCCAATTCCGACTCCCACCCACCCCAAATTCTGTGGTCCCCACCCCAATTCCTGGTTGTCCCTCAAGTTTTGGGGTCTCCCCAATTTGGGGGACCCCCCACTCACCCTGCCTGCACCTTCTCCTTGCTCAGGGCCTCGATCATCTTCGCCCCCAAATCATAAATGGTCTCCATTTCTGTCGTTTTCAGCGTCAGCTTCCCCACTTTGGTCCCCTGGGAGGAAGAGGAAGGTTTGGGGGGACCCCAAAAAAAAACCTCAAATGGGTTTTGGGGTCTCCTAAGGGGATTTTTCGGGGGCACAAAGGGGGTTTTGGGGTCCCCCCTCACCGTGCCGGTGGCCGGGCGGTCGATCTGGATTTCCACCACCTCCCCCTCGATGATCTCAGTCTCCTCCCTGTAAGGCAAAAAAAAAAGGGGAAACACCCCAAAAATGAGGGGGGAAGCCCAAAATTTGGGTGTTGGGACATTTAAACGGGGTGGGGGAACCCCAAAATTGGGGTGGAGAGTGAAATTTGAGGGGTCCAGAGTAGCAGAACAGGATATGGGAACCCCAAAATTCAGAGAGAACTCCAATATTTAAGTAGAAACCCCAAAACTGGGGTGTTGAGCCCCAAAACAGGGAAAGAAAAAAATGAAATTTAGCTCAAAAAATGGGGAGCAGGAGGAACAAAACGTGACGGGGAGACTGAAAATGAAAGAAAAAATTCTGAAATCTGGGGGACAGATCCTGGAATTGATCAGGATTTTGGGGAACGGAACCTAAATTAGGATGGGGAACCCCAAAATTGGGGGGGAGGATCTAAATTAGGATGAGGAACCCCAAAATTATGAGGAAACTCGAAATTTTAAACTCCCCTCAAACCCTCAAACTCACCCCTCCAAACTCCCTAAATCCCCCAAATCCTCCTCCAACCCCCCAAAATCCCCCCAGGTCCCCCTCTAAGTTCCCCAAAATAAAAACAAAAATAAGGTGGACAAAATAAAACGAGAGAAAAATCCAACAAGAAAGCCCAAAAACGGTGAGCAAGAAAAAAACAAGATGTGGGAACCCCAAAATGGAGTAGGTGGGGACCCTTAAAATTGGGGTGGGGACCTCAAAATTTGAGACGGGACCTGAAAATTGGAGATGACAAAATTCGAGTGCTCCGAAACGAAACAAAAAACCCCAACAGGGATTTAAACATAGAAAAACACACAACAGGAGGAACAAAAGAAGAGGGTGGGGACCCCAAAAAGCGAGGGGGGAGCCCCGAAATGGGGGTGGGAGCCCCCGAAATGGCCCCGTACTTGATGCGGACGCCGATGGAGCGGCGGAAGGCCTGGGTGAGCGCCTCGGTGCGCGACATCTCCAGGGAGAAAATCTCGCTGCCCGCGATGGCCGTGAAGGGAGTGTCGGGGCCCAGGGCCTGCGCCATGCCTGGGGGGAAAAACGGGGGTTTGGGGGCGATTTGGGGTCAGTTTGGGGGAGTTGAGGGGGTGGGAAGGGGGTTTGGGGGAGTTGGAAAGGGATTTGGGGGAGTTGGAAAGGGATTTGGGGGAGTTGGAAAGGGATTTGGGGGAGTTTAGGGGGGATTTGGGGTCATTTTGGGGAGTTGAGGGGGTGGGAAGGGGATTTGGGGGAGTTTGGGGGGGATTTGGGGTCAGTTTGGGGGAGTTGAGGGGGTGGGAAGGGGATTTGGGGGAGTTGGAAAGGGATTTGGGGGAGTTTAGGGGGGGTTTGGGGGAGTTTAGGGGGGATTTGGGGGAGTTTAGGGGGGATTTGGGGTAATTTTGGGGAGTTGAGGGGGTGGGAAGGGGGTTTGGGGGAGTTGGAAAGGGATTTGGGGGAGTTTAGGGGTCATTTTGGGGGAGTTGAGGGGGGATTTGGGGGAGTTTAAGGGGATTGGAGAGATTGGAGGAGTTTAGGAGGAGTTTAAGGGAGATTTGGGGTCATTTTGGGGGAGTTGAGGGGGTGGGAAGGGGATTTAGGGGAGTTGGAAAGGGATTTGGGGGAGTTGGAAAGGGATTTGGGGGAGTTTAGGGGGGTTTGGGGGGGATTTGGAGTCAGTTTGGGGGAGTTGAAGGGGTGGGAAGGAGATTTGGGGGAGTTGGAAAGGGATTTGGGGGAGTTTAGGGGGGCTTAGGGGGGATTTGGGGTCATTTTGGGGGAGTTGAGGGGGTTGGAAGGGGATCTAGGGGAGTTGGAAAGGGATTTGGGGGAGTTGGAAAGGGATTTGGGGTCATTTTGGGGAGCTGAGGGGGTGGGAAGGGGATTTGGGGGAGTTGGAAAGGGATTTGGCGGAGTTCGGGGGGGATTTGGGGGGCTGGAGGTGGATTTGGGGGAGTTTAGGGGGGATTTGGGAGGGGTTATGGGGGAGTTTTGGGGTGTTGGAGGGGGATTTTGGGGGTTGGAGGGGGATTTGGGGGGTTTTGGGGAGATTTGGGGGATTGGAGAGGGATTTTTGGGGGATTTAGGGGGGTTGGAGGGGGATTTGGGGAGTTTAGGGGAGTTGGAGGTGGATTTGGGGGAGTTTTGGGTGGTTGGAGGGATCGGGGGTTACGTTTGAAGGGGATTTGTGGATGTTTCAGGGTGGCATTTTGGGATATTTTTGGGGCGGTTTTGGGGATAGTTTTCAGCTGTTTCTGGGATATTTTGGGGTGATTTTTGGGATGTTTTTGGGCTCACTCACCCATGGCAATGGCCGTTTTGCCCGTGCCCTGCTGCCCGGTGATCAGGGGATATTTTTAGGATATTTTTGGGGTGTTTTTCAGGGTTTTTGGGGTCACTCACCCATGGCAATGGCCGTTTTGCCCATGCCCTGCTGCCCACAATCAGGGGATATTTTTAGGATATTTTTGGGGTGTTTTCCAGGGTTTTTGGGCTCACTCACCCATGGCAATGGCCGTTTTGCCTGTGCCTGGCTGCTCAGTGATTTGGGGATGGTTTTGGGTGGGATTTGAGATGGTTTTGGGTGGGATTTGGGGATATTTTTGGGATGTTTCTGGGTGGGATTTAGGAATATTTTTGGGATGGTTTAGGGACATTTTGGGGTGATTTTTAGGACATTTTTGGGGTCGCTCACCCATAGCAATGGCCGTTTCGCCCGTGCCTGGCTGCTCAGTGATTTGGGGATGGTTTTGGGTGGGATTTGGGGATGGTTTTGGGGACATTTTTGGGATGTTTCTGGGTGGCATTTTGGGATATTTTTGGGGTGGTTTTGGGATATTTTGGGGTGATTTTTGGGATGTTTTTGGGGTCACTCACCCATGGCAATGGCCGTTTTGCCCGTGCCCTGCTGCCCGGTGATCAGGGGATATATTTAGGATATTTTTGGGGTGTTTTCCAGGGTTTTTGGGCTCACTCACCCAGGGCAATGGCCGTTTTGCCCATGCCCTGCTGCCCACAATCAGGGGATATTTTTAGGATATTTTTGGGGTGTTTTCCAGGGTTTTTGGGCTCACTCACCCAGGGCAATGGCCGTTTTGCCCATGCCCTGCTGCCCGCAATCAGGGGATATTTTTAGGATATTTTTGGGGTGTTTTCCAGGGTTTTTGGGGTCACTCACCCATGGCAATGGCCGTTTTGCCCGTGCCCGGCTGCCCGGTGATCAGGGGATATTTTTAGGATGTTTTTGGGGTGATTTTTAGGACGTTTTTGGGGTCACTCACCCATAGCAATGGCCGTTTTGCCCGTGCCCGGCTGCCCGGCGATCAGGGGATATTTTTAGGATATTTTTGGGGTGATTTTTGGGATGTTTTTGGGGTCACTCACCCATGGCAATGGCCGTTTTGCCCGTGCCCGGCTGCCCGGCGATCAGCACGGCGCGCCCGGCGATTTTCCCCTCCTTGATCATCTCCAGGATGACACCAGCGGCGCGCCGGGCCGAGAGCTGCCCCACCATGCCCTGGGACACCTGGGGGGGCACCCACAGGGGCTGAACCCCCACATTTTGGGGGTGCAGACCCCTCCCCAAAAGGTACAAACCTCCCCCATCCTCGTACCTGCCGCGGTTCCAGGGCATCGTCCAGGCCCAGCCCGCGGATGTGGGAGTGGGCGCCTGGCAGAGGAATTTGGGGGGGTCACCAGGGGTCCCCCCCATTTTGGGGACCCCCTCAATCCCCCCCAAAAAGTTGGGAGCGATCCTGTAAATTTCAGAATCCTTCTGAGCCCCGTTTTCCCTATTTTAGGATCCCACTCCACAAATTTGGGATCATCCAAACCTCCCCAAAAAATGGGATTTAACCCCCAAAATGGGGTAGGGGTCCCGTAAATTGGTGGGGGGGGTTCCTAAAAGGGAATGGAGGTCCCCAAAATGAGGGGGTTGTGTCTCACCAATCCTCTCGATCCGGGTCACGTCCCGAACCTCAGGAACTTTGGGGGTCTGGGAGGGAATTGGGGGGGATTTGGGGTCAGCCTGGGCGGGGGTCCCCTAAATTCCACTCCCAGATCCTCCCCAGGACCCCCAAATTCCCCTTCAGAACCCCCCCAATTCCCACAAAAGTGCCCTTAAACCTCTCAGGATCCCCTAAAACACTTCAGGACCCCCTCAAGATCCCCCTCAAACCTCCCAGGACCACCTGAAGCCCCTCAGGACCCCCTGAAAGCCCTCAGGACCCCTCTCAGACCCCTCAGGACCCCCCCCCCATCCCCTCAGGACCCCCCAAATCCCCCTCAGACCACCCCTCAAATTCCCTCAGAACCCATCAGGGACCCCTCAGGACCCGTTCAACCGCTCTCAGACCCCCCCAAATTCCTTCAAAACTTCCCCATTCCCCTCATCCCTGCTCCAAATCTTTCTCAGGGACCCCCCAAGCCATTCAAGGACCCCCCCATCCCCTTTATTCTCTCCCCAGTCCTCTCAGGGACGTCCTCAATTCCCTTAGGGACCCCCCCAGAATCCCCCCAGGCAATCCGGGACTCCCCCATCCCCTTCACGAAAACCCCCCAGACACCCTCAGGACTCCCCCAGACACCCTCAGGACCCTCTCGAAGACCCCCAGGACTCCCTCAATCCCCTCAGAGACCCCCCCAGAATCCCCTTAGGCAATGCGGGACTCCCCCATCCCCTCACGGCAACCCCTCAAACACCCCCAGGACCCCCCCAAACACCCCTAGGACCCTCCCAACGACCCCCGGGACCCTCCCACCCCCTCAGACCCCTCACAACCCCCCCTCCCCCGAGACCCTCGTTCCCCTCCCCCACCGCCGTTGCCATGGCGGCGCCGCTTCGCTCCCGCGCTGCCCTCGCGCTCTGCTCGGCCGGAAGTGACGTGCAGGGGGCCGGAGGGGGCGGGGACAAAGGCGGGAGCGGCCGCTCTGGCCGCTCCTCTCGATGGTGCGCGGTCCTCCAGTACCGCCGGGGGGCCCCTTGTGAGGGGGGACGGCCCCAAAACACCAAAACCGGCCCCCAAACTCCCAAAACCGACTCCAGAACTTGCCCCATAACCCCGTAAGCTGCCCCATAGGTGCCTCACACAGCCATAACTGCCCCATGAGGTGTCCCACAGCACCAAGCTGCCCCAGAGTCCCATGACCTACCCCAGACCTGCCCCAAAACCCCACAAAAAAGCCCCATAAACACAGCACAGCCCCATAGTCTGCCTCATAGACGTTCCATAACCCCATGACTGTGCTATAACCCGCCCCACAGCCCCAGTCTGCCCCATAACCAACCCCATAACCTCCCTCAGAGGGGGCCCCCATATGATGCCGCACACTCTGCCCTATAACCACCCCATAAACCGCCCCACGGACACCCCACAGCCCCACAACCGCCCCATAGCCCCCCCACACCCTTCCCTCGAGCCCCCCCATACCCTTCCCTAGAGTCCCCCCATTCCTACCCCCCCTCATAACCCCTCAATCCCCTCCCCCCCCTCCGTTGCCCTTTTAAGGCGCCGTTTCCCCTTTAAGCCGCCCCCCCTCACCCCCCCCCTCCACGTGGCCGCACCTCCGTCCCGTCCCCCCTCTCACCCCGTCTGGACCAATCAGCGCTGGGGGCGTGGCTGCGGCGGGGGGAGAGGGCGTGGCCTGCGCGGACGGGGGGCGGGAGGGGTCAGTCCGCGATCAGCTGCGGGAGCGCGGGAGGGTGAGGGGAGGGGGGAGGGCAAAGGGACTCCCCCCCCCAAAAACCCCCCAGGACCGAGAGACCCCCCCCCGGGACCCCCCGTGGGGAGGGGTCTCCTTCTGAGGGGGGGTCCCGTGGGGGTGGGGGGGGTCCCCGGAGGGGTCCTCGTGGTGCTGGAGAAGTTTTGAGCGCTGGGGGGGCTCCTCTGGGGGGGTCCCGTGAGGTGGGGAGGGGGCGCTGAGGGATCGGGGGGGGCTTGGGGGTGGTTTGGGTGGGGGGGGCACCCATGGGTGGGGGGGGGGGGTGAGGTAGGGAGGGGCTGAGGGGGATTTTGGGGGGGATCTCATGAGGGAGGGGGGGTCCTGAGGGGGATTTTGGCGGGGGGGGGCTCCCATGAGGAAGGGGGAGGTCCTGAGGGGGATTTGGGGGGGGGGGGGGGTCCCATGAGAGAGGGGGGCGTCCCATGGGTGAGGGGGCGTCCGGGGAGGGGGTCGTGAGGGGGTTATGGGGTCATGGAGGGGGGGTCTTGGAGTACTGGGGAGGTCCCATGAGAGTGGGAGGGGGGTCCTGGGGGGGGTCCTGAGGGGGTTATGGGGTCATGGGGGGATCATGAGGGGGTTGTGGGGTCCTGAAGGGGGTCCCATGAGTGAGGAGGGATCCTGGGGGGGTGGGGGGTTATGAGGAGTTATTAGGGGGGGCGTTATGGGGTCCTAGAGGGGGTCCCATGGGTTGGGGAGGGGTCCTGAGGGGGTCCTGGGGTCTTGTGCGGTGGGGTCCCATGGGTGATATGGGGTCCCATGGGTGAGGGGGGAGGGGGTATGAGGTCATGAGGGGGGGTCCCATGGGGGAGGGGGGGATGGTCCTAGGGGAGTTATGGGGTCCTGAGGGGGAGGGTCCCATGGGTGGGGGGGGGGGGTCCTGGGGGGGATTATGGGGTCTGGGGGGGTTATTCAGAATTATGGGGTCTTGGAGGGGGTCCCATGCTTGAGGGGAGGTCCTGGGGGGAGTCCCATGGGCAGGGGGGTTCCTGGGGGGGATTATGGGGTCATGGGGGGTTACTGGGGGGGGGGGGGGGGTTGGTCCCATGTGGGGGGGGGGTGCTGGGGGGGGTTATGGGTTCTGGGGGGGGTCCCATGGGTGGGTTATGGGGTCATGGGGAGTTATTGGAGGGGGGTTATGGGGTCTTGGGGAGGGGGGGGGGGGGTCCTATGGATGGGGGGGGGGTCTTCATTGTGAGGAACCCCCCCCCCCCCCCTTTTCCCCCCATCCCACTCCAACCCCTATTTTGGGGTCACCCTAAGTTCTGGAGACCCCGCCCAAATAATCCCCTCCCGATTTTGGGGGGGGTCCCATGACCCCGGGGTGACCCCAGATTTGGGGATTTCCCCTCATTTTTTGGGATCTTCCCCCCATTTTTGAGATCTTTCCCCCATTTTTGGGGTCGCACTTTTCCCATTTAGGGTTGGGGTCTTCCCTGACATTTTGGGGGTCCCATTCCTCACCTGCCCCATTTTGGGGGTCCCGTGCCCCTCCCTGTTTGACGCCCTCTCCCCAGTTTGGGATCCCCCCCACAACCACCCCCATTTTGGGGTTTCCCCCCCATTTTTTGGGGTTTTCCCCCATTTTTTGGGGTCGCGCCTTTCCCATTTCGGGTCAGGGTCTCCCCTGACGCTTTGGGGGTCCCTGTTTGACGCCCCCTCCCCAATTTGGGATCCCCCCACGAACCCCCCCATTTTGGGGTTTCCCCCCCATTTTTTGGGGTTTTCCCCCCATTTTTTGGGGTTTCCCCCCCATTTTTGCGGATTCCCCCCCATTTTGGGATTTCTCCCCCATTTTTGGGGTCGCACCTTTCCCATTTCGGGTCGGGGTCTCCCCTGACATTTTGGGGGTCCCGTGCCCCCCGTTTGACGCCCCCTCCCCAGTTTGGGATCCCCCCCCACGACCCCCCCCCCATTTTGGTGCTTCCCCCCATTTTTTGGGGTTTCCCCCCCATTTTTTGGGATTTCCCCCCCATTTTTTGGGGTCGCACCTTTCCCATTTCGGGTCGGGGTCTCCCCTGACGCTTTGGGGGTCCCTGTTTGACGCCCCCTCCCCAATTTGGGGTCCCCAGATGCCGCTGGCCCGCTCGGTGTCCGTCAGTTCCCTGCCGGGCCTGGAGGATTGGGGGGGTCCCGGCGCCCCCGATAACGTGGTGCTCTTCGAGGTGGCCTGGGAGGTGGCCAACAAAGGTGAGACCCCCGACCCAAATTGGAAAACAACCCCAAAAATACCCTGAAACTCCCCCCCCCAAAATAAAACACCTTAAAAAATACCTGAAAAATCCCCAAAAAATACCCTAAAAACACCCCCAAAAATACCCTAAAAACACCCAAAAATACCCTAAAAAAAACCCCAAAAATACTCTAAAAAACCCAAAAATACCCTGAAAACCCGCTGAGACCTCCCCCCCAAAATAAAACACCTTAAAAGATAATTGGAAAATCCCTAAAAAAACCCAAAAATACCCTAAAAAACACCCCCAAAAATACCCTAAAGAAGCCAAGAATACCCTAAAAAACACCCTAAAACACCCCCAAAAATACCTTGAAAACCCCCCAAAATACCCTAAATATCCCAAAAATACCCTAAAACCACCCTAATCCCCTCCCCCAAAAATACCTTAAAAGCCCCCTGGGAATTGCCTCAAAATGAAACACCCGTTAAAATCCCCTGAAAAACCCCAAAAATGCTCTTAACCCCCCCCAAAAATGGCCTGAAACCCCCAAAAATATCCCCAAACCCCTAGAAAATACCATAAAACCTACAAAATACCCTGAAAACCTTCTGAGACCTCCCCGAAATAAAACACCCCCAAAAAATCTTCCTGAAATGAAACTCCCCCCAAAATACCATAAAACACCCCAAAATATACCCCAAAACCCCCTTAAAAATACCCTAAAACCCCCTAAAAATCCCCTAAAAACCCCCTGGGAACCTCCTCAAAATGAAACACCCCCAAAAATACCAGAAAATCCCAAAATATACCCTAAAACCCCAAGAAATACCCTAAGCCCCCCCCCCCCCCAAAAAAAGCCCTAAAAGCCCCCTGGGAATCTTCTCAAAATAAAAACACCCCAAAAAAAAAATTCCTAAAAACCCCCAAAAATGCCCTAAAAAAGCCCCAGAACCTCCCCCCAAAATCCCTCCTGGACCCCCCAGGACCCCCCAAATCCCCCCAGGTCCCCCAAACCCCTCATGAGCCCCTCCAGGCCCCCCAAAATCCCTCATGAGCCCCCCTGGGACTCCCCAGGACCCCCCAAAATCTCTCCTGAACCCCGCCCAGAACCCCCAAAATCCCTCTGGACCCCCCCCCGATCCCCAAAATCCCCCCTAGGACCCCCCAAAATCCCCCCAGGACCCCCCAAACCCTTCCCCCAATGGGGAACTTTGGAGCATTTTGGGAGGCTCCCGGCGCGTCAAGGGTTAACGGGAGCCGCGGGGCATTGTGGGAAACTCCCGGGGCCGCGGGGCATCATGGGAGGGGTCAGGGCATCCCCGCGTCCCACAATGCACCGCGGCACCCCCGCGATGGGGACTTGGGGGGTCCCAAGGGGATTTGGGGGCTCCTGGAGGGGATTTGGGGGGTCCCAGGAAGGATTTTGGGGGTCCTGGAGAAGTTTTGGGGGGGTTCCAGGGGGATTTGGGGGGTCCTGGAGGAGATTTGAGGGGGTTCCAGGGGGGTTTGGGGGGGTCCTGGAGGAGATTTCGGGGGTCCTGGAGGAGATTTGAGGGGTCCCAAGAGGGATTTGGGGGGTCCCAGTGGGGTTTTGGGGGGTCCCAGTTGTGTCTCTGATGGAATTTGGGGGGTCCCAGGAGGGATTAGGGGGGTCCTGGAGGGGTTTTGGGGGTCCCAGGTGGGAATTCAGGGCATCCCAAGGAGGATTTGGGGGATCCTAGGGGGGATTTGGGGGGCCCCAGGACGGTCTGGGGGGTCCCAGGAAGGATTTTGGGGGTCCTGGAGAAGATTTGGGGGGCGGTCCTGGAGGAGATTTGGGGGGGTTCCAGGGGGATTTGGGGGGTCCTGGAGAAGATTTGAGGGGTCCTGAGAGGGATTTGGGGGGTCCCAGTTGTGTCTCTGATGGGATTTTGGGGGGGTCTCAGGGGGATTTTGGGGGTCCCAAGAGGGATTAGGGGGGTCCTGGAGGGGTTTTGGGGATCCCAGGTGGGAATTCGGGGCATCCCAAGGAGGATTTGGGGGATCCTGGAGGGGATTTGGGGGATCCCAGGGGGGATTTTTGGGGGTCCCAGGTGTCTCTGAGGGGATTTGGGGTTGATCCATGGGGGAATTTGGGGGGTCCCAGGTGTCAAGAGGGATTTTGGGAGGATTTTTGGGGGGGTCCCAGGTGTGTCAGGATTGGGATTTGGGGTGTCCCAGGTACCCAGGAATTAGGGGTGGATTTGGGGTGGATTTTGGGGTAAATTTAAGGTGAATTTGGGGTCCCCCTGACCCCATTATCTCCCCCAAAAGTGGAGGGGACCTACACGGTGCTGCCCTGTGAGGGACCCATGGGGTCAGGATTGGGATTTGGGATTTGGGATTTGGGGTGTCCCAGGAACCTGGGGTGGGCTCATCTATTCAGGATGGATTTTGGGGCTGTTTAGGGTAAATTTGGGGTCCCCCTGACCCTATTATCCCCCCAAAAGTGGGAGGTATTCACACAGTGCTACCCATGGGGTCCTTTCATGGGCTCAGCATTGAGATTTGGGGTGTCCCAGATAGCCAGGTTGACCTCAGGTGTTTCCCAGCTATTCGGGATGGATTTGGGGTGGATTTTGGGGATATTTAGGATGGATTTGGGGTGGATTTGGGGTCCCCCTGACCCCATTATCCCCCAAAAGTGGGGGGGGGGGATCTACACGCTGTTCCCCTATGAACGATCCATGGGGTTCCAGGCATTTTGGGATTTGGGGTGTCCCAGGAACCTGGGGTGGGCTCATCTATTTGGGGTGGATTTTGGGGCTATTTAGGGTAAATTTGGGGTTCCCCCTGACCCCATTATCCCCCCCAAAAGTGGGGTGGGATCTACACGGTGCTGCCCTGTGAGTGACCCATGGGGTCAGCATTGGAATTTGGGATTTGGGATTTGGGGTGTCCCAGGTATTTGGGGTGGGCTCATCTATTCGGGATGGATTTTGGGGATATTTAGGATAGATTTGGGGTGGATTTGGGGTTCCCCCTGACCCCATTATCCCCCCCCCAAAAGTGGGGGGGATCTACACGGTGCTGCAGACCAAGGCTCGGGTGACGGCCGACGAGTGGGGCGAGAGCTACGTCCTGGTGGGGCCCTACGTGGAGAGCGCCGTGCGCACCCAGGTGGAGCTGCTGGAGCCGCCCCAGCCCGCCCTGCGCCGCACCCTGGCGGCCATGAACGCCCAGGGCTGCAAGGTGGGCACACCTGGGCGCACCTGGGGGGGAGTTATGGGGTCAGGGAATGAGTTACGGGGTCAGGGAGGGAGTTATGGGGTCGGGGCCTGGAGCCGCCCCAGTCCACCCTGTGCCAAACCCTGGCGGCCATGAACGGCCAGGGCTGCAAGGTGGGCACACCTGGGGGCACCTGGGCACACCTGGGGGCAAGTTATGGGGTTAGAAAATGGGTTATGGGGTCGGGGAGGGAGTTACGGGGTCAGGGAATGAGTTGTGGGGTCAGGGAGGGAGTTATGGGGTCAGGGCCTGGAGCCGCCCCAGCCCGCCCTGCGCCAAACCCTGGCGGCCATGAACGGCCAGGGCTGCAAGGTGGGCACACCTGGGGGCGAGTTATGGGGTCAGGGAATGAGTTATGGGGTCAGAGAATGAGTTATGGGGTCAGGGAATGAGTTATGGGGTCAGGGAGGGAGTTATGGGGTCAGAGAATGGGTTATGGGGTCGGGGAATGGGTTATGGGGTCGGGGAATGAGTTATGGGGTCAGGGAATGGGTTATGGGGTCAGGGAGGGAGTTATGGGGTCAGGGATGGAGTTATGGGGTCAGGGAATGGGTTATGGGGTCAGGGATGGAGTTATGGGGTCAGGGAATGGGTTATGGGGTCAGAGAATGGGTTATGGGGTCAGGGATGGAGTTATGGGGTCAGGGAATGGGTTATGGGGTCAGGGATGGAGTTATGGGGTCAGAGAATGGGTTATGGGGTCAGGGAGGGAGTTATGGGGTCAGAGAATGGGTTATGGGGTCAGAGAATGGGTTATGGGGTCAGGGAGGGAGTTATGGGGTCAGGGAGGGAGTTATGGGGTCAGGGATGGAGTTATGGGGTCAGAGAATGGGTTATGGGGTCAGGGAGGGAGTTATGGGGTCAGGGATGGAGTTATGGGGTCAGGGAGGGAGTTATGGGGTCAGAGAATGGGCTATGGGGTCAGGGAGGGAGTTATGGGGTCAGGGAATGGATTTATGGGGTCAGGGATGGAGTTATGGGGTCAGAGAATGGGTTATGGGGTCAGAGAATGGGTTATGGGGTCAGGGAGGGAGTTATGGGGTCAGGGAGGGAGTTATGGGGTCAGGGATGGAGTTATGGGGTCAGAGAATGGGTTATGGGGTCAGAGAATGGGTTATGGGGTCAGGGAGGGAGTTATGGGGTCAGGGATGGAGTTATGGGGTCAGAGAATGGGTTATGGGGTCAGGGATGGAGTTATGGGGTCAGAGAATGGGTTATGGGGTCAGGGAGGGAGTTATGGGGTCAGAGAATGGGTTATGGGGTCAGGGAATGGATTTATGGGGTCAGGGAATGGGTTATGGGGTCAGGGAATGGGTTATGGGGTCAGGGAATGGATTTATGGGGTCAGGGGTTTGGGGGTTATTATTCCCAAGGCTTTGGGGGATACCCCCAGGTTTGGGGGGCTGGGGACACCCAGGGACCCCCCCCCAAAGGAGCCCCCAAATTTTGGAGGAATTTTGGGGGAATTTTAGGGGTCCCAGAGTGGGGAATGGAAGAGGGGAGATCCCACAGATTTGGGGGATTTTGGGGGGATTTGGGGGAATTTTGGGAGAATTTTGGGGAGAATTTTAGGGAATTTTGGGGGATTTTGAGGGGAATTTTAGGGAATTTGGGAGAATTTGGGGGGCATTTTGGGAGAATTTTGGGGGGAATTTTGAGGGGATTTTGGGGGGAAATTTGGGGGGATTTGGGGCATTTTGGGCTCCTGGGGGCATTTGGGGACATTCGGGTGTCCCCGGGGGGGCTTGGGGACACCCAGGGCTGCCCCTCCCCCCCCCCGGGTCACGTGGGGTTTATTTTTAGCCCCCCCTGCCCCTCCCCCCCCTCGGCAAAGGTCAGGATGGGGGGGGAGGGGCCCGAGATGGGGGAGGGGCCCCGCCAGGGGGGCTCCGGACCCGTTTGGGCGTTTTTGGGGTCCAAAATCCCATTTTTGGGGTCATTAACTTCATTTTGGGGTCAATAATCCCATTTTTGGGGTCAATTATTCCATTTTAGGGTCATTTATTCAATTTTTAGGGTCAATTATTCCATTTTTGGGGACAATTATCCCATTTTTAGGGTAATTTATTCAATTTTTAGGGTCAATTATTCAATTTTTGGGGTAAATCATTCCATTTTTGGCATAATTTATTTCATTTTTTTTGGTCGTTTATTTCATTTTTGAGGGTGTTGATTTCATTTTTAGGGTAATTTATTCAATATTTAGGGTCATTTATTCTGTTTTTGGGGTCATTTATTCCATTTTTGGGGTCCAGGTGCATTTTGGGCGCTGCCTGATCCAGGGTAGCCCCAGGAAAGGATTTAGGGTGAAATCTGATTTGGGATTTTCCCCATTTTGGGTCAAAACCCAACAAATGTGACCCTAAATGGACATTTTGGGATTCGGACAATTTGGGAACCCCCCAAAATTTTGGGGTCCAGGTGCATTTTGGGCACTGACTGATCGAGAGCACCCCAAAGATGGGATTTAGGGTGAAATCTCATTTAGAATTTTCCCCATTTTGAGCCAAAACCCAACAAAGGTGACCCCAAACGAAGATTTTGAGGCTCTGACAATTTCGGAACCCCCCAAAATTTTGGGGTTCAGGTGCATTTTGGGAATTCCTTAATGGGATTCACCCCATAAAGGAACTTTAGGGGTGTTTTTGGGATTTGGGATTTTTCCCCATTTTGAGCCATAACCCAACAAAGGTGACCCCAAACGAACATTTTGAGGTTCTGACAATTTGGGGACCCCCCAAAATTTTGGGCTCCAGGTGCATTTTGGGCATTGACTGATCGGGCATAGCCCTGAGACGAGCTTTGGGTGCCCCTGGGATTTGGGATTTTTCCCCATTTTGAGCCAAAACCCAACAAAGGTGACCCCAAACGAACATTTTGAGGCTCTGACAATTTCGGAACCCCCAAAATTTTGGGGTTCAGGTGCATTTTGGGAATTCCTTAATGGGATTCACCCCATAAAGGAACTTTAGGGGTGGTTTTGGGATTTGGGATTTCCCCATTTTGAGCCAAAACCCAACAAAGGTGACCCCAAACGAACATTTTGAGGTTCTGACAATTTGGGGACCCCCCAAAATTTTGGGGTTCAGGTGCATTTTGGGCATTGACTGATCGGGCATAGCCCTGAGACGAGCTTTGGGTGCCCCTGGGATTTGGGATTTTTCCCCATTTTGAGCCAAAACCCAACAAAGGTGACCCCAAACGAACATTTTGAGGCTCTGACAATTTCGGAACCCCCAAAATTTTGGGGTTCAGGTGCATTTTGGGAATTCCTTAATGGGATTCACCCCATAAAGGAACTTTAGGGGTGGTTTTGGGATTTGGGATTTCCCCATTTTGAGCCAAAACCCAACAAAGGTGACCCCAAACGAACATTTTGAGGTTCTGACAATTTGGGGACCCCCCAAAATTTTGGGGTTCAGGTGCATTTTGGGCATTGACTGATCGGGCATAGCCCTGAGACGAGCTTTGGGTGCCCCTGGGATTTGGGATTTTTCCCCATTTTGAGCCAAAACCCAACAAAGGTGACCCCAAACGCACATTTTGAGGTTCTGACAATTTGGGGACCCCCCAAAATTTTGGGCTCCAGGTGCATTTTGGGCGCTGGCTGATCGAGGGCAGCCCGGCCGTGGTGCTGCTGGACGTGGGGGCCACGGCCTGGAGCCTGGAGCGCTGGAAGGGCGAGCTCTGGGAGAGCTGCGCCATCGGCGTGCCCTGGTACGACCGCGAGGCCAACGACGCCGTCCTCTTCGGCTTCCTCGTCGCCTGGTTCCTCGGAGAGGTGGGTCTGGGCCTCCGCCAGGGGCTTTTGGGGTCCCCTGACAAATTTGGGGTGTCCCTGAGGGGGTTTGAGGTGGTTTTGGGGAGGTTTGGGGTGGTTTTGTGGAGGTTTGAGGTGGTTTTGGGGAGTTTTGGGGTGCCCCGATGACCGCGACGCAAAGACTCCGTTCTCTTCGACTTCCTCAGGAGGTTTTGGGGTTCTTCAGGCTGTTTTGAGTTTCCTCAGGAGGTTTTGGGGTTCCTCAGGAGGTTTTGGGGTTCCTCAGGGGATTTGAGGTGTCCCTGAGGGGGTTTGAGGTGGTTTTGGGGAGGTTTGGGGTGCCCCGATGACCGCGACGCAAAGACTCCGTTCTCTTCGACTTCCTCAGGAGGTTTTGGGGTTCCTCAGGGGGTTTTGGGGTTCTTCAGGCTGTTTTGAGGTTCCTCAGGCTGTTTTGGGGTTCCTCAGGGCATTTGGGGTGTCCCTGAGGGGGTCTGAGGTGGTTTTGGGCAGGTCTGAGGTGGTTTTGGGGAGCTCCGAGGTGGTTTTGGGTGTCCTTGAGGTGGTGACGCCTTGAGCGCCCTCTGCTGGGCTCAGGTGCCACTGCAGCATCACCTGGTGACACCTGGTGACGTTTGGTGACCCCTGGTGATGTTTGGTGACATTTGGTGACCCCTGGTGATGTTTGGTGACATTTGGTGACACCTGCTGACGTTTGGTGACACCTGATGACATTTGGTGACACCTGCTGACACCTGATGACATTTGGTGACACCTGCTGACGTTTAGTGACATTTGCTGACACCTGCTGACACCTGGTGACATTTGGTGACCCCTGGTGCCACCTGGTGCCCTGTGGTGACACCTGCTGACATTTGGTGGCATTTGGTGACATTTGGTGACACCTGCTGACACCTGCTGACGTTTGGTGGCATTTGGTGACACCTGCTGACGTTTGGTGACACCTGCTGACACCTGATGACGTTTGGTGGCATTTGGTGACACCTGGTGACACTTGGTGCCACCTGCTGACATTTGGTGACATTTGGTGACCCCTGGTGCCACCTGGTGCCCTGTGGTGACACCTGCTGACATTTGGTGACACCTGCTGACATTTGGTGACATTTGGTGACACCTGCTGACACCTGCTGACGTTTGGTGGCATTTGGTGACACCTGGTGACGTTTGGTGACGTTTGCTGACACCTGGTGACATTTGTTCACATTTGGTGATGCCTGGTGATATTTGGTGACACCTGCTGACACCTGCTGCCACCTGTTGACATTTGGTGACACCTGGTGACACTTGGTGCCACCTGCTGCCACCTGCTGCCACCTGGTGCCATTTGGTGCCACCTGGTGCCATTTGGTGCCCCCCGGTGACCCCGGCATGTCCCCCCCGGTCAGTTTGCGGCGCAGAGCGAGGAGCGCCCGTTCATCGTGGGCCACTTCCACGAGTGGCTGGCGGGGCTGGGGCTGGTGCTGAGCCGCGCCCGGCGCCTGCCCGTGGCCACCATCTTCACCACGCACGCCACGCTGCTGGGCCGGTACCTGTGCGCCGGCAGCGTCGACTTCTACAACAACCTGCACAGCGTGAGTGCCGCGCCGGGGGACACACCTGGGGATGGGGGGGGACACACCTGAGGGACACACCTGAGGGGTGGGATACACCTAGGGGACACACCTGGGGATGGGGGGGGACACACCTGAGGGGTGGGGGGGGACACACCGGGGGACACACCTGAGGGGTGGGGGGGGGACACACCTGAGGGGTGGGATACATCTGGGGATGGGGGGGGACACACCTGGGGGACACACCTGAGGGGTGGGGGGGGGACACACCTGAGGGGTGGGATACACCTGGGGATGGGGGGGGACACACCTGGGGGACACACCTGAGGGGTGGGACACACCTGGGGACACACCTGGGGATGGGGTGGGATACACCTGGGGACGGCGTGGGACACACCTGGGGACACACCTGAGGGGTGGGGGGGGACACACCTGGGGATGGGGTGGGACACACCTGGGGACACACCTGGGAATGGGGTGGGATACACCTGGGGATGGGGGTGGGATACACCTGGGGACGTGGGGACACACCTGGGAATGGGGTGGGATACACCTGGGGACACCTGGGAATGGGGTGGGATACACCTGGGATACACCTGAACACACCTGAACTCACCTGAGGACATAGGGACGCACCTGGAGAGGGACATGAGGACACACCTGGGCACACCTGGGGACAGGTGGGAATGGGACAGGACACACCTGGGGACATGGGGACACACCTGGGGACACCTGGGAATGGGATAGGATACACCTGGGATACACCTGAACACACCTGAACTCACCTGGGGACACGGGGACATACCTGGGGACATTTGTGGTGACATCAAGGACGCACCTGGGGACATGAAGACGCACCTGGGGACACCTGGACATTCGTGCTGACATCAGGGACACACCTGGGGACATCGGGGCCACACCTGGCAGCACAGGGACACACCTGGGGATGTGGGGACATGGGGACACACCTGGGGACATCAGGGACTCACCTGGGGACATCAGGGACTCACCTGGGCACACACCTGGGCACACCTGGACATTCGTGGTGACATCAAGGACACACCTGCGGACATCGGGGCCACACCTGGCAGCACAGGGACACACCTGGCGACGTGGGGGCGTGCGTGGCAACATCAAGGACACACCTGGGGACATTCCTGGCGATGTGGGGACACACCTGGGGACATGGGGACACACCTGGGGACACACCTGGGCCAGTACCTGCTCACTGGGAGCCGGGATTTCTACAGCAGCCACAGCGTGGGGGACACCTGGGGACACCTGGGGGTCAGGGATCATTCTGGGGTTTGGGTGGGCCCAGGTGCCCCCAGGTGTGCCCAGGTGTGCCCAGGTGTGCCCAGGTGTGTCCCTGTCCCCAGTTTGACGTGGACAAGGAGGCAGGGGAATGGCAGATCAGGGCTCAGGTGTGCCCAGGTGCCCCCAGGTGTGCCCAGGTGTGTCCCTGTCCCCAGTTTGACGTGGACAAGGAGGCCGGCGAGCGCCAGATCTACCACCGGTACTGCCTGGAGCGCGCGGCCGCTCACTGCGCCCACGTGCTGACCACGGTGTCCCACGTCACCGCCGCCGAGGCCGAGCACCTGCTCAAGCGCAAGCCAGGTGCGCCCCCAGAAATCCCCAAATGCACCTGGGCCACCCCAAAATCCCCCAAATCCCCAAAACTGCCCCAAAATCCCCAAAACTGCCCCCAAATCCCAGCTCTGTCACCATCCGCCGAGGCCGAGCACCTGCTCAAGCGCAAGCCAGGTGGGACCCCAAAAATCCCCAAATACACCTGGGCCACCCCAAAATCCCCCAAATCCCCAAAACTGCCCCCAAAATCCCCAAAACTGCCCCCAAATCCCCCAAATCCCAGCTCTGTCAGTGCTGCCATGGCCGAGCACCTGCTCAGGTACGAGCCAGGTGTGACCCCAACTCACCTGGGGAGCCCCAAAATCCTCAAAATCCCCCAAAATCTCCCCAAATCCCCCAAATCCCAGCCCTGGCGCTGCCATGGCCGAGCACCTGCTCAGGTACGGGCCAGGTGTGACCCCAGACTCACCTGGGGAGCCCCAAAATCCTCAAAATCCCCCAAAATCTCCCCAAATCCCAGCCCTGGCGCTGCCATGGCCGAGCACCTGCTCAGGTACGGGCCAGGTGTGACCCCAAATCTCCAGATTTGGGGGATTTTGGGGGGACATTTTGGGGGATTTTGGGGGGATTTTGGGGTCCTCCTGACCCTTCCCAAGCCTTAAAGACCCCCCCCCAAAATCCCCTCACCCCCAAAAGTCCTTATGGGGTTTTAGAGTGGGATTTTGGGGAAATCCAGGGATTTGGGGGGGATCTGGGGGGGAACCGGGAATCTGGGGGGGGTCCAGGAATTTGGGAGGATTTTGGGGGGGACATTTGGGGGGGACATTTTGGGGGGATTTTGGGGTCCTCCTGACCCTTCCCAACCCTTAAAGACCCCCCCAAAATCCCCTCACCCCCAAAAGTCCTTATGGGGTTTTAGAGTGGGATTTTGGGGAAATCCAGGGATTTGGGGGGGATCTGGGGGGGAACCGGGAATCTGGGGGGGGTCCAGGAATTTGGGAGGATTTTGGGGGGACATTTGGGGGGGACATTTTGGGGGGATTTTGGGGTCCTCCTGACCCTTCCCAACCCTTAAAGACCCCCCCAAAATCCTCTCACCCCCAAAAGTCCTTATGGGGTTTCAGGGTGGGATTTTGGGGGAAATTCAGGAATTTGGGGGGGATCTGGGAATCTGGGGGGGGTCCAGGAATTTGGGAGGATTTTGGGGGGGACATTTTGGGGGGACATTTTGGGGGGATTTTGGGGTTCCCCTGACCCTTCCCAACCCTTAAAGACCCCCCCAAAATCCTCTCACCTCCAAAAGTCCTTATGGGGTTTCAGGGTGGGATTTTGGGGGAAATCCAGGGATTTTGGGGGGGAACCGGGAACCTGGGGGGTCCAGAAATTTGGGAGGATTTTGGAGGGACATTTTGGGGGATTTTGGGGGGATTTTGGGGTCCCCCTGACCCCCCAAACCCCGCAGACCTGGTGACCCCCAACGGGCTGAACGTGCGCAAGTTCTCGGCCATGCACGAGTTCCAGAACCTGCACGCCCAGAGCAAGGCCCGCGTCCAGGAGTTCGTCAGGGGCCACTTCTACGGGTCAGTCACCCCAAAAGGGACCCCGAAATTACAGGGGGACCCCAAAATCCCGGGGGAACCCCAAAATCCTGGAGGAAACCTGGGCAGAACCCCAAAATCCTGGGGGAAAACCCCAAAATCCTGGAGGAAAAACCCAAATCCCTGAGGGATCCTGAGCCAGGAGTTTGGGGTGAATTCTACGGGTCAGTCACCCCTAAAGGGACCCCAAAAACCCCAAATGGGACCCCAAAACCCCAAATGGGACCCTAAAATTATGGGAGGACCCCAAAATCCCGGGGGAAAACCTGGGCAGAACCCCAAAATCCTGGAGGAAAAACCCAAAATCCTGGAGGAAAAACCCAAATCCCTGAGGGATCCTGAGCCAGGAGTTTGGGGTGAATTCTACGGGTCAGTCACCCCAAAAGGGACCCCAAAAACCCAAAAGGGGGACCCCAAAATCCCAAAAGGGACCCCGAAATTACCGGGGGGACCCCAAAATCCCAGGGGAAAACCTGGGCAGAACCCCAAAATCCTGGGGGAAACCCCAAATCCCTGAGGGATCCCGAGCCAGGAGTTTGGGGTGAATTCTACGGGTCAGTCACCCCAAAAGGGACCCCAAAAACCCAAAAGGGGGACCCCAAAATCCCGGGGGAACCCCAAAATCCTGGGGGAAAGCCGGGCAGAACCCCAAAATCCTGGAGGAAAAACCCAAAATCCTGGAGGAAAAACCCAAATCCCCAAGGGATCCTGAGCCAGGAGTTTGGGGTGAATTCTACGGGTCAGTCACCCCAAAAGGGACCCCAAAAACCCAAAAGGGCGACCCCAAAATCCCGGGGGAACCCCAAAATCCTGGGGGAACCCCAAAATCCTGGGGGAAAGCCGGGCAGAACCCCAAAATCCATGAGGCAATTTTTGGGGGGGGGGTGTCCCAAAATGGTGGGGTTTGGGTGGTTTTGGGGTTCCCCAGGTGGGTTTTGGGGTTCCCCTGGCATTTTTGGGGTGTTCTGGGATGTTTTCGGGTTCCCCAGATGTTTTTGGTTTGCTTTTGGGGTATTTTGGGGTGGGTTTGGGTGGTTTTGAGGCGTTTTGGGGTTCCCCAGGTGGGTTTTGGGGTTCCCCGTGTGTTTTTGGGGTGTTTCGGGGTGGCTTTGGGTTCCCCAGGTGGTTTAGGGTTCCCCTGGTATTTTTGGGGTGGTTTTGGGGTGGTTTTGGGGTTGGTTTTGGGGTGTTTTTTGGGGTTGTTTTTGGGATGTTTTTGGGTTGTTTTTTAGGGTGTTTTTGGGGTGTTTTTAGGATGTTTTTTAGGGTGTTTTTGGGGTGGTTTTGGGGTGGTTTTGGGTTGTTTTTTAGGGTGTTTTTGGAGTGGTTTTTGGGTTGTTTTTGGGGTGTTTTTTGGGGTTGTTTTTGGGGTGTTTCTGGGTTGTTTTTTAGGGTGTTTTGGGGGTGTTTTTAGGATGTTTTTTAGGGTTTTTTGGGGTGTTTTTGGGTTGGTTTTTTAGGGTGTTTTTGGGTTGGTTTTTTAGGGTGTTTTTGGGGTGTTTTTAGGATGTTTTTTAGGGTGTTTTTGGGGTGTTTTTGGGTTGTTTTTTAGGGTGTTTTTGGGGTGTTTTTAGGATGTTTTTTAGGGTGTTTTTGGGTTGGTTTTGGGGTGTTTTTTGGGGTTGTTTTTGGGATGTTTTTGGAGTGTTTTTTAGGGTGGTTTTGGGGTGTTTTTGGAGTGTTTTTGGGGTGTTTTTGGGGTGTTTTTGGGTTTGTTTTTTAGGGTGTTTTTGGGGTGTTTTTGGGGTGTTTTTGGGGTGTTTTTGGAGTGTTTTTTAGGGTGTTTTTGGGGTGTTTTGGGTTGGTTTTTTAGGGTGTTTTTGGGTTGTTTTTGGGGTGTTTTGGGGTGTTTTTGGGGTGTTTTTCGGGGTGTTTTTGGTGTTCCCCAGGTGATCTCCCCTCCCTGCAGGCACCTGGATTTCGACCTGGACAAGACGCTTTTCTTCTTCATCGCCGGGCGCTACGAGTTCTCCAACAAAGGAGCCGACATCTTCCTGGAGGCGCTGGCGCGGCTCAACTACCTGCTCAGGGTGACACTGTGGGGACATTTGGGGACATTTGGGGACATTGGGGACATTTGGGGGGATTGGGGACATTGGGGACATTGGGGGCATTGGGGACATTGGGGACATTTGGGGACATTGGGGACATTGGGGACATTTGGGGACATTGGAGATATTTGGGGATAATAGGGACATTGGGGACATTGGGGGACATTGGGGGGATTGGGGACATTGGGGACACTGGGGGCATTGGGGACATTTGGGGGGATTGGGGGCATTGGGGGGACACTGGGGACGTTGGGGACACTGGGGATAATGGGGACAATGGGGGTGTTGGGGACATTGGGGATATTGAGGGACATTGGGGACATTGGGGACATTGGAGATATTTGGGGATAATGGGGACATTGGGGACATTGGGGGACATTGGGGGACATTGGGGGGATTGGGGACATTGGGGACACTGGGGGGATTGAGGGGATTGGGGACATTGGGGATATTGAGGGACATTGGGGACATTGGGAACACTGGGGGCATTTGGGGACATTGGGGGCATTTGGGGACATTGGGGGGATTGGGGGAATTGAGGGGATTGGGGACATTGGGGACATTGGGGATATTTGGGGGCATTGGGGGGATTGGGGACATTGAGGGATATTGGGGACATTGGGGACATTGGGGATATTTGGGGGATTGAGGGCATTGGGGACATTGGGGACATCAGGGACACTGAGGGGACATTGGGGACATCAGGGTGACATGGGACGTTGGGGACATTGGGACATTGGGGACATTTGGGGACACTGGGGCCATTGGGGACATTGGGGACATTGGGGACATTGGGGACATTGGGGATAATGGGGCCATTGGGGACATTGGGGACATTTGGGGGCATTGGGGCCATTGGGGACATTGGGGACATTGGGGACATTGGATAGATTGGGGACATCAGTGAGACCCATGGGGGGACCCAGGAAGCCCAGGGACATTTGGAGACCTTTGGGGACACCGCAGGGATTTGGGGACCTTGAGGACATTTGGGGTCGGGGGCCTTGGGGACATTGTGGGGAGATTTCAGGGCACCCCAGGTGACATCGGGGACCCTCGGTGACATCGGGGACCCCTCCAGCAGCTGACCGGTGTTGGGGACATTTGGGGACCAATGGCGTTGTTTGGGGTTGGGGACATTTTGGGGGGCCCCGTGTGACCTTTTGGGGACCCCGTGTGACCTTTGGGGACCCCGTGTGACCTTTGGGGACACCCCACAGGTGAATGGCAGCGAGGTGACCGTGGTGGCGTTTTTCATCATGCCCGCCAGGACCAACAACTTCAACGTGGAGTCGCTCAAGGGCCAGGCCGTGCGCAAGCAGCTCTGGTGGGACCCCAAAAATACCCCAAAATCCACCCAAAATAACCCAAAATGTACCCAAAATATCCCAAAAATACCCACCTAAATCCCCAAGTACCCCAAAACCCCAAAAAAACCCAAAATTCACCCAAAAACCAAACCCAAATCCATCAGGGTCAGGCCGTGCGCAAGCAGCTCTGGTGGGACTCCAAAAATACCCAAAATTCACCCAAAATTCACCCAAAATAACCCAAAAAAACCCCAAAAATCCATCAGGGCCAAGTGTGCGCAAGCAGCTCTGGTGGGACCCCAAAAATACCCCAAAATCCACCCAAAATAACCCAAAATGTACCCAAAATATCCCAAAAATACCCACCTAAATCTCCAAGTACCCCAAAACCCCAAAAAAACCCAAAATTCACCCAAAAACCAAACCCAAATCCATCAGGGTCAGGCTGTGCGCAAGCAGCTCTGGTGGGACCCCAAAAATACCCAAAATTCACCCAAAATCCACCCAAAATAACCCAAAAAAACCCCAAAAATCCATCAGGGTCAGGCTGTGCGCAAGCAGCTGTGGTGGGACCCCAAAAAAACCCAAAATTCACCCAAAATAACCCAAAAAACCCCCCAAAATCCATCAGAGCCAGGCCATGCGCAAGCAGCTCTGGTGGGACCCCAAAAATACCCAAAATGTACCCAAAATGTACCCAAAATATCCCAAAAATACCCACCTAAATCTCCAAGTACCCCAAAACACCAAAAAACCCCAAAATTCACCCAAAAACCAAACCCAAATCCATCCGGGCCAGGCTGTGCGCAAGCAGCTCTGGTGGGACCCCAAAAAACCCAAAATCTGCCCCAAAATCCCCAAAATGTACCCAAAATATCCCAAAAATACCCACCTAAACCCCCAAATACCCCAAAAACCCCAAAAAAACCCCCATAAACCCCCCCAAACCCCCAGGGACCCCCAAAACCCAATAAAACCCCCAAATTCCCCAAAAAATCCCCCCAAAAACCCCCCAGAAAATCTCCCCAAGGACCCCCCAAAACCCAATAAAACCCCCCAAAATCCCATAAATCCCCCAAAATCCCATAAATCCCCCAAAATCCCCGGAGGACCACCCAAATTCCCCCAAGGACCCCTCAAAATCTCTTGGGGACCCCCCAAAAACCCCAAATTCTTCCCCCCTCTTTGGGACTCCCAAACCCCATAAAATCCTCCAAAGACCTCCCCAAAACCCCCCAAAAAATCCCCTAAAATCCTTCAGGCACCCCCCAAAACCCCAAAAAATCCCCCCAACATCTCTTGGGGACCCCCCAAAAACCCCAAATTCCCTCCCCTACCCCAGGGACTCCCCCCCATAAAATTCCCCCAAGGGTTCCCCCAAACCCAAAAAAATCCCCTAAAATCCCCCCAAACCCCCAAAAAATCCCCTAAAATCCTTCAGGCACCCCCCCAAAACCCCAAAAAATCCCCCCAAAATCTCTCGGGGACCCCCCAAAAACCCCAAATTCCCCTCCCCAGGGACACGGCCAACGCCGTGAAGGAGAAATTCGGGAAGAAGCTCTACGAGTCTCTGCTGGTGTAAGAACCACCCCAAAAAAAAAAACCCCAAAAAAACCCCAAAAAAAACCCTGAGGGGTTTTTGGGGACCCCTGGAGATTTGTGGGGTGGGGTCTCCTGAGCTCCCAGCACCCCAAAAATGTTTCAGGGGGAACCTCCCGGACATGAACAAGATGCTGGACAGGGAGGATTTCACCATGATGAAAAGGGCCATCTTCGCCACCCAGGTGACGCTTTTGGGGGGCCGGCACCCCCTTTTTGGGCTGGGACCCCCTTTTTTGGGGGGCCGGCACCCCCTTTTTGGGCTGGGACCCCCTTTTTTGGGGGGCTGGCACCCCCTTTTTGGGCTGGGACCCCCTTTTTTGGGGGGCTGGCACCCCCTTTCTGGGCTGGGACCCCCTTTTTGGGGGGCTGGCACCCCCTTTTTGGGCTGGGACCCCCTTTTTTGGGGGGCTGGCACCCCCTTTCTGGGGTGGGACCCCCTTTTTTGGGGGGCTGGCACCCCCTTTTTGGGGGGCTAGAACCCCCTTTTTGGTGTGGGACCCCCTTTTTTGGGGGGCTGGCACCCCCTTTTTGGGGTGGGACCCCCTTTTTTGGGGTGGGACCCCTTTTTTGGGCTGGGACCCCCTTTTTTGGGGGTATTTTTTGGGTATTTGGGGGGCTAGGACCCCCTTTTATGGGGTGGGACCCCCTTTTTTGGGGTCAGGATCCCCCCTTTTTGGAGGGTATTTCTGGGGTATTTGGGGGGCTAGGACCCCCTTTTATGGGGTGGGATCCCCTTTTTGGGGGGCTAGAACCCCCTTTTTGGGGTGGGGATCCCTTTTTGGGGTCAGGATCCCCTTTTTGGGGTGGGACCCCCTTTTTTGGGGGGTATTTTTGGGGTATTTGGGGGGCTAGGACCCCCTTTTTCGGGTTGGGACCCCCTTTTTTGGGGTGGGACCCCGTTTTTGGGGTGGGACCCCCTTTTTGAGGGAAAAACAAAGGAATGGGATTGAAATTTGGGGCTCCTGGTGCTGTTTTTTGGGGTGATGAGGACAATTATGGGGTCCTGGGTCCCCCTTTTTGGGGAAAGCTTTTGGGGGTCCTGCTGCCCTTTTTGGGGAAAGATTTTGGGGTTCCTGCTGCTCCTTTTTGGGGAGAAAATCACAGAAATAGGATTGAAATTTGGGGCTCCTGGTGCCGTTTTTTGGGGTGATGGGGTCCTGGCTGCCCCCTTTTTTTGGGGTGTGGGGACATTTTGGGATTCCGAACGTCGTGAGGACCTCCCCCTAAACCCCCAAAATTTGGTTTTTTTCCCCCAAAAACCCTCAAAATTTGGGGTTTTTTCCCCCAAAAACCCCCAAAATTTGGGGTTTTTTTCCCCCCAAACCCCCAAAATTTGGTTTTTTTTCCCCCCAAAACCCCCAAAATTTGGGTTTTTTTCCCCCCAAAACCCCCAAAATTTGGTTTTTTTCCCCCAAAACCCAGCGCCAGTCGTTCCCCCCCGTGTGCACCCACAACATGCTGGACGACGCCACCGACCCCATCCTGACCACGATCCGCAGGATCGGCCTCTTCAACAGCAGCAACGACCGCGTCAAGGTGGCCCCTGGGGACACCTGGGGACACCTGGGGACACCTGGGCACACCTGGGCACACCTGGGGACATTGGGGGATGTGGGGTTTGGGGTGTTCCATTGGGATTTTGGGGGGGTTTTGGGGTTTCTGGAGCTCTTCAACAGCAGCAATGACCGCGTCAAGGTGGCACTTGGTGGCACCTGGGCACACCTGGGGACACCTGGGCACACCTGGGCACACCTGGGGACATTGGGGGATGTGGGGTTCGGGGCGTTCCATTGGGATTTTGGGGGGCAACGACCGCGTCAAGGTGGCACCTGGGGACACCTGGGGACACCTGGGCACACCTGGGGACACCTGGGCACACCTGGGGACACCTGGGGACATTGGGGGATGTGGGGTTTGGGGGGATTTTGGGGGGTTTTGGGGGCTCTGGAGCGCTTCAACAGCAGCAACGACCGCGTCAAGGTGGCCCCTGGGGACACCTGGGCACACCTGGGCACACCTGGGCACACCTGGGCACACCTGGGGACATTGGGGGATGTGGGGTTTGGGGGGATTTTGGGGGGTTTCATTGGGATTTTGGGGGGTTTTGGGGTTTATGGAGCTCTTCAACAGCAGCAACGACCGCGTCAAGGTGGCCCCTGGGCACACCTGGGCACACCTGGGCACACCTGGGGACACCTGGGGACACTTTTAGGGGATGGGGACATTGGGGACACTGGGGGATGTGGGGTTCGGGGGGGTTTCACTGGGATTTGGGGGGTTTGGGGGGAATCTGGAGGATTTTGGGGTTCTGGGAGGGAATTCTGAGGTTCTGGGAGGGGATTTTGGGGGGGAATTTGGGGGATTTTGGGGGTTCTAGGAAGGAATTTTGGGGTTCTGGGGTGGGAATTTCGAGGTCCCTTGGAGGATTTTGGGGTTCTGGGGAGGGAATTTTCAGGTTATGGAGTGGGAATTTTGGGGTTCAGGGGTGGGAATTTTGGGGTTCTGGGGTGGGAATTTTGGGGTCCAATCCAGGATTTTGGGGTTCTGGGGTGGGAATTTCAAGGTCCCTTGGAGGATTTTGGGGTTCAGGGGTGGGAATTTTGGGGTTCTGGGATGAGAATTTTGGGGTTCTGGGGTGGGAATTTTGGGGTTCTGGGGTGGGAATTTCAAGGTCCCTTGGAGGATTTTGGGGTTCTGTGGTGGGAATTTTGGGGTCCCTTGGAGGATTTTGGGGTTCTGTGGTGGGAATTTTCAGGTTATGGAGTGGGAATTTTGGGGTTCAGGGGAGGGAATTTTGGGGTTCTGGGGTGGGAATTTTGGGGTTCTGGGGTGGGAATTTCAAAGTCCAATCCAGGATTTTGGGGTTCAGGGGTGGGAATTTTGGGGTTCTGGGGTGGGAATTTCGGGGTCCAATCAAGGATTTTGGGGTTCTGGGGTGGGAATTTCGGGGTCCAATCCAGGATTTTGGGGTTCTGGGGTGGGAATTTCGGGGTCCAATCCCGGATTTTGGGGTTCTGTGGTGGGAATTTTGGGGTCCCTTGGAGGATTTTGGGGTTCAGGGGTGGGAATTTTGGGGTTCTGGGGTGGGAATTTCGAGGTCCCTTGGAGGATTTTGGGGTTCTGGGGAGGGAATTTTGGGGTCCCTTGGAGGATTTTGGGGTTCTGGGGTGGGAATTTTCAGGTTATGGAGTGGGAATTTTGGGGTTCTGGGGTGGGAATTTCGGGGTCCAATCAAGGATTTTGGGGTTCTGGGGTGGGAATTTCGGGGTCCAATCCCGGATTTTGGGGTTCTGGGGTGGGAATTTCGGGGTCCAATCCCGGATTTTGGGGTTCTGGGGTGGGAATTTTGGGGTCCCTTGGAGGATTTTGGGGTTCAGGGGTGAGAATTTTGGGGTTCTGGGATGAGAATTTTGGGGTCCAATCCAGGATTTTGGGGTTCTGGGGTGGGAATTTTGGGGTTCTGGGATGAGAATTTTGGTGCCCAATCCAGGATTTTGGGGTTCTGGGGTGGGAATTTTGGGGTTCTGTGGTGGGAATTTCGACGCCCAACCCAGGATTTTCTGGTTCTGGGGTGGGAATTTCGGGTTCCACCCCGGAATCTCGGGGTTCACCCCCTGTTTCCCCCTCCCCAAGATCATCTTCCACCCCGAGTTCCTGTCCTCCACCAGCCCCCTGCTGCCCGTGGACTACGAGGAGTTCGTCCGCGGCTGCCACCTGGGCGTCTTCCCCTCCTACTACGAGCCCTGGGGCTACACCCCAGGTAAAAACCCCAAACCCGCCCTCGGCGGGCTCCCCGAGCTCTGGAGACCCCAAAAAACCTAAAAAAAACCCCAAAAAATGCCCCCAAAATACCCCAAAAATCCACCCCCAAAACCCCCAGATAGGCGAGAAACCCCAAAAATACCCCAAAACCCCAAGATAGGCCAAAAAACCCCAAAAATACCCCAAAAACCAACCCCGAATCCATGCAGGGCCAGGCCGTGCGCAGGCAGCTCTGGTGGGACCCCAAAACCCCCAAAAAAACCCCAAAAATTCACCCCAAATCCATCCAGGGCCAGGCCATGCGCAGGCAGCTCTGGTGGGACCCCAAAAAAACCCAAAATCCCCCAAAATAACCGAAAAATTCACCCCAAATCCTTCCAGGGTCTGGACGTGCACAAGCAGCTGTGGTGGGACCCCCAAAAAACCTCAAAATTCCCCAAAATCCACCCAAATACCCCAAAAATTCACCCCAAATCCATCCAGGGCCAGGCCGTGTGCAAGCACCTCTGGTGGGACCCCAAAAAACCCCAAAAAACCCAAAAAATATCCCAAAATATCCCAAAAAATACGCACCTAATCCCCCAAATACCCCCGAAACCCCAAAAAACCCCAAAATTCACCCAAAAACCAACCCCAAATCCACCCAGGGGTTGGCTGTGTGCAAGCAGCTCTGGTGGGACCCCAAAAATCTTCAAAATTCACCAAAATCCACCCAAAATACCCCCAAAATACCTCAAAACTCCAAGATACCCCAAAATACCCCAAAAATCCACCCCAAATCCATCCAGGGCCTGGCCGTGCACAAGCAGCTCTGGTGGGACCCCAAAAAAACCCAAAATCCACCCAAAAATAACCCAAAATAACCCAAAAAATCCACCCCAAATCCATCAGGGCCAGGCCCTGCACAAGCAGCTCTGGTGAGACCCCAAACAAACTTCAAAATTCACAAAAAAATACCCCAAAAACCCCAAAAAAACCCCAAAACTTCACCCCAAATCCATCCAGGGCCTGGCTGTGCACAAGCAGCTCTGGTGGGACCCCCAAAAAACCTCAAAATTCCCCAAAAACCCCAAAAAAACCCCAAAACTTCACCCCAAATCCATCAGGGCCAGGCCCTGCACAAGCAGCTGTGGTAGGACCCCAAAAAAACCTTCAAAATTCACAAAAAATACCCAAAAAACCCCAAAAATTACCCCAAAAATTCACCCCAAATCCATGCAGGGCCAGGCCGAGCGCAAGCAGCTCTGGTGGGACCCCAAAACCCCCAAAAAACCCCAAAAAATACCCCAAAAACCAACCCCAAATCCATCCAGGGCCTGGCTGTGCACAAGCAGCTGTGGTGGGACCCCCAAAAAACCCCAAAATGCCCCGAAATCCACCCAAAATCCCCCAAAATGTGACCTTTGCCCCCCGGTCCCCAGCCGAGTGCACGGTCATGGGCATCCCCAGCGTCTCCACCAACCTGTCGGGGTTCGGCTGCTTCATGGAGGAGCACATCGCCGACCCCTCGGCCTACGGTCAGCGGGGGGACCCCAAAATCCTGGGGGGGACCCCAAAATCCCCAAAATCCAGGGGGGGAGGTCACCAAATACCTGGGGAGGACCCAAAAACGTGGGGAGGTCCCCATGTCCCCTCCATGTTGGAGGGTGTCCAACATCTGGGGGGGTCCAAAATCTGGGGGGGACCCCAAAATCCTGGGGGGGACCCCAAAACTCCTGGGGGAGACCCCAAAAACCTAGGGGGACCCCAAAATCTGGGGTGGGGTCACCAAAATCTGGGGGAAACCCCAAAACTCTTGGGAGGGACCCAAAAACCTGGGGAGGTCCCCATGCACCCTCCATGTTGGAGGGTGTCCAACATCTGGGGGACCCCAAAATCTGGGGGGGGACCCCAAAATCTGGGGGGGGACCCTAAAATCTGGGGGGGGGTCACCAAAATCTGCGGGAAACCCCAAAACTCCTGGGTGAGACCCCAAAAAACCTGAGGTGTCCCCATGTCCCCAACACCTGGAGGGGGTCACCAAACACCTGGGGGGGGACCCAAAATCCAAGGGGGGGACCCCAAAATCTGGGGGTTCACCAAAAAACTTGGGGACGTCCCCATGTCCCCAACACTTGGGGGTGTCCCCAACACGTGGGGAGTCACCAAACACTTGGGAGGGTCGCCAAAATCCGGGGGGGGACCCCCAAAAACCTGAGGGGGGGACCCCAAAAAACCAGGGGAGTTCCTCAATGCATGGGGGGGGTCACCAACACCTGTCCCTGTCCCCATGTCCCCATCCCTGTCCCCGTCCCTGTCCCCCTGTCCCTCACGGTGTCCCCTGCAGGTATCTCCATCATGGGGAGGTGTCCCTGTCCCCACGTCCCTGTCCCTTTGTCCCTGTCCCCATGTCCCTGTCCTTGTCCCCATGTCCCCATTCCTGTCCCCATGTCCCCGTCCATGTCCCTGTCCACATCCCTGTCCCCATGTCCCCATCCCTGTCCCCGACTGGTGGCCACCAGGCCAGGGGGCTCCATGTCCCTGTCCCCATCCATGTCCCCCTGTCCCTTTGTCCCTGTCCCTGTCCCCCTGTCCCCCTGTCCCTGTCCCTTTGTCCCCGTCCATGTCCCCATGTCCCTGTCCCTCTCCATGTCCCCTGTCCCTGTCCCTTTGTCCCTGTCCCTCACGGTGTCCCCTGCAGGTATCTCCATCATGGGGAGGTGTCCCTGTCCCCACGTCCCTGTCCCTTTGTCCCTGTCCCCATGTCCCCGTCCCTGTCCCCATGTCCCCGTCCCTGTCCCTTTGTCCCTGTCCCCCTGTCCCTGTCCCCATCCCTGTCCCATGTCCCTGATAATGTCCCCCCCAGGTATCTCCATCCTGGGGAGGTGTCCCTGTCCCCATGTCCCCGTCCCTGTCCCCATGTCCCTGTCCCTGTCCCTGTCCCCATGTCCCCGTCCCCATGTCCCCGTCCCTGTCCCCCCCAGGTATCTCCATCATGGGCAGGTGTCCCTGTCCCCCCGTCCCTGTCCCCATGTCCCTCACAGTGTCCCCCGCAGGTATCTCCATCGTGGGGAGGTGTCCCTGTCCCCATGTCCCCGTCCCTGTCCCTGTCTCCATGTCCCTGTCCCTGTCCCCATGTCCCTTACGGTGTCCCCCACAGGTATCTCCATCATGGGGAGGTGTCCCTGTCCCTGTCCCCATGTCCCTGTCCCTGTCCCCACATCCCTGTCCCCCTGTCCCTGTCCCTGTCCCCATGTCCCTGTCCTTGTCCCCATGTCCCTGTCCCTGTCCCCACATCCCTGTCCCCCTGTCCCTGTCCCTGTCCCCATGTCCCTGTCCTTGTCCCCATGTCCCCGTCCCTGTCCCCACATCCCTGTCCCCATGTCCCTGTCCCTGTCCCTGATGGTTGATGGTGTCCCCCGCAGGTATCTACATCGTGGGGAGGTGTCCCTGTCCCCCATGTCCCCATCCCTGTCCCCATGTCCCTGATAATGTCCCCCCCAGGTATCTCCATCATGGGCAGGTGTCCCTGTCCCCCCGTCCCTGTCCCCATGTCCCTCACGGTGTCCCCCGCAGGTATCTCCATCGTGGGGAGGTGTCCCTGTCCCCATGTCCCCGTCCCTGTCCCTGTCTCCATGTCCCCGTCCCTGTCCCCATGTCCCCGTCCCTGTCCCTGTCTCCATGTCCCTTACGGTGTCCCCCCCAGGTATCTCCATCATGGGGAGGTGTCCCTGTCCCCCCGTCCCTGTCCCCATGTCCCTCACGGTGTCCCCCCCAGGTATCTCCATCATGGGCAGGTGTCCCTGTCCCCCCGTCCCTGTCCCCATGTCCCTCACGGTGTCCCCCGCAGGTATCTACATCGTGGACCGTCGTTTCCGCGCCCCGGAGGAGTCGTGTGCCCAGCTCACGGCGTTCCTGTACGGCTTCTGCCAGCAGAGCCGGCGGCAGCGCATCGTGCAGCGCAACCGCACCGAGCGCCTCTCGGACCTGCTCGACTGGAAGTACCTGGGCAGGGTGAGACGGGGGCTTTGGGGGCATCAAACGGGTCCTGGAGGCCATAAAATGGGTCCTGGAGGCCATAAAATGGGTCCTGGAGGTTCTTCTTGGGGGTTTGGAGGCATCTCAGGGGGGTTTGGGGGCATCTCAGGGGGGTTTGGAGGCATCTCAGAAGGGTTTGGGGGCATCTCAGGAGGGTTTGGAGGCATCTCAGAAGGGTTTGGGGGCATCTCAGGGGGGTTTGGAGGCATCTCAGGAGGGTTTGGGGGCATCTCAGTGGGGTTTGGGGGCATCTTGAGGGGTTTGGAGGCATCTCAGGGGGGTTTGGGGGCATCTCAGGGGGGTTTGGGGGCATCTCAGAAGGGTTTGGAGGCATCTCAGGGGGGTTTGGAGGCATCTCAGAAGGATTTGGGGACATCTTGAGGGGTTTGGAGGCATCTCAGGAGGGTTTGGGGGCATCTCAGTGGGGTTTGGGGGCATCTTGAGGGGTTTGGAGGCATCTCAGGGGGGTTTGGAGGCATCTCAGGAGGGTTTGGAGGCATCTCAGAAGGGTTTGGAGGAACCCTTTAGGTCTTGAAGGGGCTCCTGAAGGTTCTCCTTGGGGGTTTGGAGGCATCTCAGGAGGGTTTGGAGGAACTCTTCAGGTCTTGAAGGAGTTCCTGGAGGTCCTGGAAGTTCTCCTTGGGGATTTGGAGGCATCTCAGAGAGGCTTGGAGGAACCTTTAGGTCTTGAAGGCGTTCCTGGAGGTTCTCCTTGTGGGTTTGGAGGCATCTCAGGGGGGTTTGGAGGCATCTCAGGGGGGTTTGATGGAATCTCAGTGGGGTTTGGGGGCATCTCAGGGGGGTTTGGAGGAACCCTTTGGGTCTTGAAGGGGTTCCTGGAGATCCTGGAAGTTCTCCTTGGGGGTTTGGAGGCATCTCAGGGGGGTTTGGGGTCTCTGGGGGTCTCTGGGGTTTTTTTTGGGGTATTTTTTGGGGCTCTCTGGGGGATTTTTTGTGGGATCTCTGGTGGGTTCTTGGGGGGTTTCTGGGGTGTCTCTGGGGGTCCCTGGTGGTCTCCTGACCCCGTCCCCCCCCCCCAGTATTACACCTTTGCCCGGCGCATGGCCCTGGCCAAGGCCTTCCCTGAGAACTTCACCTACGAACCCCCCGAGGCCGCGGCTGTGAGTGACCCCAAAACCCTGGGGGGACCCCAAAACCCGGGGGGGACCCCAAACCCCCGAGTCACCCCTTTTTTCCCCTTTTTTTTCCTCTTCCCCCCCCTTTCTTCCCTCATTTATTCCCCTTTTTCCCCTTCTTTTTTCCCTCTTTTCCACACTTTTTCCCCCTCATTTATCCCCCCTTTTCCCCCTTTTTTCCCCATTTATTCCCTTTTTTCCCCCATTTCTCCCCCCTTTTTCCCCCATTTTTCTCCCCTTTTTTCCCCTTTTCTCATCTTTCTCCCGTTTCTTCCCTCATTTATTCCCCATTTTCCCCTTCTTTTTTCCCTCTTTTCCACACCTTTTCCCCCCTCATTTATCCCCCCTTTTCCCCCTTTTTTCCCCATTTATTCCCTTTTTTTCCCCATTTATTCCCTTTTTTCCCCATTTATTCCCTTTTTTCCCCATTTATTCCCTTTTTTCCCCCATTTTCCCCCTCATTTTTTCCCATTCCCCCCCTCCCTTCCCCTTCCTCCACCCCCTCCCCCAAAACCCCTCAATCCCCCCCCCCCCCAAATTTCCCAATTTCCCCCCCCCCCTTTTTTTTGTTTTATTTTTTTTTTTTGTTTTTTTGTTTTTAGGGTTTCCGCTACCCCCGCCCCGCCTCGGTGCCACCTTCCCCGGCCCTGTCGCGATTGTCGAGCCCGCGACACAGCGACGACGAGGACGAGCGCTACGACGAGGAGGAGGAGGCGGCCAAGGACCGCGCCAACATCCGCCGCCCCCCGAGCCCCCCCGGGCTGCCCCCGACCCGCAACTGACCCCCCAAAATTGGGGAGGGGTCTCCTCCCCCCACTCCTTTCCCCACCCTTTTTTTTTTTTTTTTTTTTTTTGGGGTGGGGGGGGTCCCCAAAATTTTCAGTGCCTGAAGCCCCCCCCCCCCCCCACTCCCCTCCGGTTTTTGGTGTTTCGTTGTTTTGTTTTATTTTATTTTTTTGGTTTTTTTTTTTTTTTTTTGGGAGGGGGGAGGGGTCTCGTCCCCTCCCCCACCTTCACACTCCACACCCCCCCCTCCCCTCCCCCTCCCCTCCCCCACCCCCCATGAGGGTGGGGCCGGGGGGGTCCCGCATCCGTCCGACCCCCCCCCGGCGCAGCGGATTAATAAAGGTGCTTCAGAGCCCCCCCGAGCCGCGGGGCGCGATCTGGGGGGACCCCGACCCAAACTGGGGGGGGAGCTTGGGGTTACACCCCCCTAAAATATGGGGGGAGTGGGGGTCAGCACAGCCCTAAAGTATGGGGGAAATTTGGGGTTACACCCCTGAAAATATGGGGGGAGTTGGGGTCACCACAGCCCTAAAATATGGGGGGAGTTTGGGGTCAGCACACCCCAAAATATGGGGGGAGTTTGGGGTTACACCCCATAAAATATGGGGGGATTTGGGGTTACACCCCCGAAAATATGGGGGGAGTTTGGGGTCAGCACACCCCAAAATATGGGGGGAGTTTGGGGTTACACCCCCGAAAATATGGGGGGAGTTTGGGGTCACCACAGCCCTAAAATATGGGGGAAATTTGGGGTTACACCCCCGAAAATATGGGGGGAGTTTGGGGTCAGCACACCCCAAAATATGGGGGGAGTTTGGGGTTACACCCCCGAAAATATGGGGGGAGTTGGGGTCACCACAGCCCTAAAATATGGGGGGAGTTTGGGGTTACACCCCCCTCTAAAATATGGGGGGATTTGGGGTTACACCCCCTAAAATATGGGGGAGTTGGGGTCATCACAGCCCTAAAATATGGGGGGAGTTTGGGGTTACACCCCCTAAAATATGGGGTGAGTTTGGGGTTACACCCCCTAAAATATGGGGGGATTTGGGGTCAGCACACCCCAAAATATGGGGGGAGTTTGGGGTTACACCCCCTAAAATATGGGGGGAGTTTGGGGTTACACCCCCCAAAATATGGGGGGAGTTTGGGGTCACCACAGCCCTAAAATATGGGGGGATTTGGGGTCAGCACACCCCAAAATATGGGGGGAGTTTGGGGTCACCACAGCCCTAAAATATGGGGGGAGTTTGGGGTTACACCCCCCTCTAAGATATGGGGGGATTTGGGGTTACACCCCCTAAAATATGGGGGGAGTTTGAGGTCAGCACACCCCAAAATATGGGGGAAATTTGGGGTTACACCCCCGAAAATATGGGGGGAGTTTGGGGTCAGCACACCCCAAAATATGGGGGGAGTTTGGGGTCACCACACCCCAAAATATGGGGGGAGTTTGGGGTCACAACCCCCAGAACTTTGGGGCCAGTTTGGGGTCACACCCTCCCAAAATATGGCGCGAATTTGGGGTCACAACTCCCCTAAATTGAGGGGGGGGGGTCTCAGTTATGGGAGAATTTGGGATCGCCCCCCAATTTTGGGGGGAATTTGGGATCACCCCCCCTAAATTATGGGGGAAATTTGGGGTCCCCCCACCCCAGATTATGGGGGAAATTTGGGGTCACACTCCCCCCCCCCCCACATTTGAGAGGAGGTCTCAGTTATGGGAGAATTTGGGGTCCCCCCCCAATTTTGGGGTGAATTTGGGGTCAGACCCCCTAAATTATGGGGCGAGTTTGGGGTCACACACCCCCATATTGTGGGGGGGGGTCTCAGTTACGGGGGAGTTTGGGGTCCCCCCCCCCACCATGGGTTGATTTTGGGGGGCGATTCCCAATTCTGGGGTGATTTTGGGACCCCCAAAATGGGTTAATTTTGAGGGGACCCCCCCCAGGTTTGGGGCAGTTCAGAGCCCCCTCCCCATATTTTGGGGTGATTCCTTCCGTCCCCCCCCCGCCAAATTCGGGGGGTCAATTTTACGGTTTCCCCTTTAAAACCTCCCCAAAAATTTGGGGGGGACCCCTCCCAAATTCCGGGGTTGTTTTGGGGCCCCCCCAAATTTCTGTTGTGGCGGGAATTCCCCGCCCCCCCCCGGATGTGGGGGGCGGTTTTGGGGTTCCCGCGCCCCCTGAGTCACCCCCGCCCCCGCCATTACGTCACCCGAGGGCGTGGCTTCATGAAGGAGGCGGGGTCAACTCATTTATGGTTGATAATGGGCGTGGTTTAAAGGGGGGCGTGAGTGCCGGGATATTTTAATCAATGAGTGGGCGTGGCTACCCGGCATATTTTAACCAATGAGAGGCGTGGTTCTGTGAGTGGGCGTGGCTTATCCCACCATTTGTGTACAATGTGGGCGGGGCTTCGTAAAGCATCCAACGAAGTGGGCGGGGCCTGATGGGGCTTCCCCATTGCTGTCAATGGAATGGGGCGCGGGGTTTGAGGGAAGGGGCGTGGCTTTAGCAGAGGGGGCGTGGCCTGAGGGGGTTTCCCCCGGCGCGCGGGGCCGGGGGGGGGCTCAGAGCGGCCATGGGGGGGCTCGGGGTGCCCAGGGGGGGTCCCGCGATCGGGACCCTCCCCCTGCTGCTGCTGCTGGCGGCCGGAGCGGGAGCGATGCTGCGGTGAGAGAGCGGGGAGGGGGCCTGGGCGGGTTTGGGGGGTCCTGGGTGGTGTTTGGGGGGTCCTGGGGGGTGTTTGGGGGGCCTCGGATACCTGGGAGTGGATTTGGAGGGGTTCTGGGAGGAAATCTGGGGGTCCCGGATACCTGGAGATGGATTTGGGGGAGTCTCGGATACTTGGAGGTGGGTTTGGGGGGGTCCTGGAGGGGTTTGGGGGGTCCTGGGGGGTGTTTGGGGCGTCTCGGATACCTGGGAGTGGATTTGGAGGGGTTTCTGGGAGGAATTTTGGGGGTCCCGGATAGCTGGAGATGGATTTGGGGTGTCCCGGATATCTGGGGGGGAATTTGGGGGTGTCCTGGAGGTGTTTGGAGGGTCCTGGGGGGAATTTGGGGGGCGGTCCTGGACACCTGGATACTCCGGGCTGGGGGTTTTGAGGGGGGCTTGGGGGTCCCGGATACCTGGGGGTGGATTTAGGGGGGGCTCTTGGATACCTGGGCTGGGGGTTTTGGGGGGTTCTGGGGGGATCCCGGATCCCTGGGGGGAATTTGGGGGTGTCCTGGGGGAGTTTGGGGGGTCTCGGGTACCTGGGGGGGGGTCCTTGTGGGAATTTGGGGGGTTCCCGGACACCTGGATACTCTGGGCTGGGGGTTTTGAGGAGGTTTTGGGGGGTCCCGGATACCTGGGGAGAATTTGGGGAGGGATTTGGGGGTTTCTTGGACACCTGGAGACCCCCAGGTGGGATTATGGGGATTCCTGAATCCCCCCGTGTGGGGTTTTGGGGGTGAATTTGGGGTTCCCGGGTGCCCCAGGTGGATTTTGGGAGGGGTTTTTGGGGTTCCGGGGTGCCCCAGGTGGATTTTGGGAGGGGTTTTGGGGTTCCGGGGTGCCCCAGGTGGATTTTGGGAGGGGTTTTGGGGTTCCCGGATGCCCCAGGTGGATTTTGGGAGTGGTTTTGGGGTTCCGGGGTGCCCCAGGTAAATTTTGGGAGGGGTTTTTGGGGTTCCGGGGTGCCCCAGGTAGATTTTGGGAGGGGTTTTTGGGGTTCCCGGGTGCCCCAGGTGGATTTTGGGAGGGGTTTTGGGGTTCCGGGGTGCCCCAGGTGGATTTTGGGGTTCCGGGATGCCCCAGGTGGATTTTGGGAGTGGTTTTGGGGTGGATTTTGGGGTTCCCGGTCCCTCCCAGCTGAGCCCGCGCGGGGGCGGGACCGGTCGGACCCGCTCGGCCCCGGCCCCACCCTCCAGGGCGTGACCCCCCCCGTGACCTCTGACCCCGGGGATGACCCCAGAATTTGGGGGACCCCCCCCCCCTCCCATTAACCCTTCCAACCCCAAGCGCCCCCCTCATTCATTAACCTCATTCATTAACCTCATTAATTAATTAACCCCATTAATTCATTAACCCCATTCAGCCCCCCCGCCGTTCAGCGCAGCGCTGGCGGCCCTTCATTAGCATAATTAGCATAATTAGCGCCATTAGCTCGTTAGGCTCGTTAAGCTCATTAAGCCGTTAACCCTTTCGTGTCCCCGCAGGATCCCCCTGGAGAGGGGGCCCTGGGTGCCCCCCAGATTCCTTCATTAGCATAATTAGCGCCATTAGCTCATTAGGCTCATTAACCCTTTCGTGTCCCCGCAGGATCCCCCTGGAGAGGGGGCCCTGGGTGCCCCCCAGATTCCTTCATTAGCATAATTAGCGCCATTAGCTCATTAGGCTCATTAACCCTTTCGTGTCCCCGCAGGATCCCCCTGGAGAGGGGGCCCTGGGTGCCCCCCAGATTCCTTCATTAGCATAATTAGCGCCATTAGCTCATTAGGCTCATTAACCCCTTCGTGTCCCCGCAGGATCCCCCAGGAGAGGGGGCCCTGGGTGCCCCCCAGATTCCTTCATTAGCATAATTAGCGCCATTAGCTCATTAGGCTCATTAACCCCTTCGTGTCCCCGCAGGATCCCCCTGGAGAGGGGGCCCTGGGTGCCCCCCAGATTCCTTCATTAGCATAATTAGCGCCATTAGCTCATTAGGCTCATTAACCCCTTCGTGTCCCCGCAGGATCCCCCTGGAGAGGGGGCCCTGGGTGCCCCCCAAATTCTGGGGGGGGGGCGGGGGCGGCCCCCGCAGCCGCAGTGGGGGAGGGGCGGCGGCGGCGCCCGCGCGGCTCCACAACTACATGGACGTGAGTGGGGGAGGGGCCTTGGGGACACTGGGGACACTGGGGACATTGGGGGGGGGAGGGGCCTTGGGGACATTGAGGGGATGGGGGACAGTGACATGGGGACATGGCGGGGGGGCACAGGGACCTTGGGGACGTTTGGGGGGGTCGCAGGGACATTGGGGACATTGGGGAGGGCAGGCCTTGGGGACGTTGTGGGGGGGTCCCAGGAACCTCGGGGACATGGGGACAGGGGTGTGACAGTGCCATGGGGGTGTCACAGGGACCCTGGGGACCTTGGGGACAGGGTGTGACAGTGCCTTGGGGACATGGCGGGGCTATGACAGTGACATAGGGGAGTGTGACGGTGACATGGGGACACTGGGGTGGCTCCCAGTGGGGGGGGACGTGGGGACAGGGGTGTGACAATGACACGGGGGGGTGTGACAATGGCTTTGGGACATGAGAGGGTGGGGAACAGTGACATGGGGACATGGGGGGGGCACCGGGGCCTTAGGGACAGGGGTGTGACAGTGACACGAGGATGTCACAGGGACCCTGGGGACATGGGAGGGGTGGGGACATCCGCACCATTCTGGGGACACTGCGGGGTGGTGACACCTCCATGGGGACACTGGGGTGGCTCCCAGAGCCTTGGGGACATGGCGGGCTGTGTGACAGTGACATGGGGACATGGGAGGGCCACAGAGACCTTGGGGACATGGGGACAGGGGTGGTGACAGCTCCACGGGGACACTGGGGTGGCTCCCAGCACTTTGGGGACAGGGGTGTGACAGTGACATGAGGACGTCACGGGGACCTTGGGGACGTGGCGGGGTGTGTGACAGTGCCATGGGGGTGTCACAGGGACCCTGGGGACATTGTGGGGGGGTCGCAGGGACCTTGGGAGAATCAGGAGGGTGGAGGGCAGTGACACGGGGGTGTCACCGGGACCTTGGGGGCAGGACTGTGACAATGACACGCGGACGCTGCGGTGGCTCCCAGCGCCTTGGTGACCCCGCGGTGACACCGTGTGACCCCGTGGTGACACCGTGTGACCCCAGGGTGACACCGTGACCCCTCCCCCAGGCCCAGTACTACGGCACCATCTCCCTGGGGACCCCTCCCCAGAATTTCCGGGTCATTTTCGACACCGGCTCCGCTGATCTCTGGGTGCCCTCGGCGCGGTGCTGCCTGCTCTACCTGGCCTGCTGTGAGGGGCGGGGCCTAACAGGGGCGGGGCATGATGGGCGGGCCTTGGAGAGGGGTGTGGCCTGGAGGGGGGCGGTGCTTTGTGTGTGGGCGTGGCCTAGCAGGGCGTGGTTTGGGTGTGGGCAGGACCTGGTGGGGCGTGGCAGGAGGATGGGCGTGGTTTGGGTGGTGGGTGGGGCATATCAGGGTGTGGTTGGGGTGGGTTGGACATAGTTTGGGCAGTGGGCGGGGCATGGCAGAATGTGGTCTGGTTGGGGTAGGCGTGGTCTGAGCGTGAGTGGGCGTGGTCTATGTGTGAGTGGGCGTGGTCTGATGGGACTGGGCATGGTCTGAGGGGGATTGGGCCTGGTCTGATGGGAGCGGGCGTGATCTATGGGAAGTGGGTGTGGTGTGACAGGACTGGGCGTGGTCTGAGCGTGAGTGGGCGTGTCCCCGCAGGGCTCCACCCCCACTACCAGCCTCTGCTGTCCTGCACCCACCGGGCCAATGGCACCGCCTTCGCCATCAGCTACGGCAGCGGCTCCCTGAGGGGCTTCCTGAGCACCGACACCCTCACGGTGGGGAAGGGTCCCTGGGGAGGGGCCTGAGGGGCTTCCTGAGCACCCACAGCCTCACGGTGGGGAAGGGTCCCTGGGGAGGGGCCTCAGGGGCTTCCTGAGCACCCACAGCCTCACGGTGGGGAAGGGTCCCTGGGGAGGGGTCTCAGGGGCTTCCTGAGCACCCACAGCCTCACGGTGGGGAAGGGTCCCGGGACTGGACATTTGTCAAGGCTGTGTCACTGCGTCACTGTCCCTGTGTCCCTGTCCCTGTGTCACTGTCCCTGTGTCCCTGTGTCCCTGTCCCTGTGTCCCTGTCCCTGTCCCCACTCAGGTGTCCAAAGTCTCGGTGGCCATGGCAATGTCAATGTCACTGTCACTGTCCCTGTGTCCCTGTCCCTGTCCCCACAGGTCTCCAATGTCTCCAGACGTTTGCTGAGGCCGTGGCCCTGCCCGGCCTGGCCTTCGCAGCCACACACTTTGATGGCGTCCTGGGCCTGGCCTACCTTGTTGTCCCTGTCCCTGTGTCACTGTCACCGTGTCACCGTGTCACTGTGTCACTGTCCCTGTGTCACCATCCCTGTGTCCCTGTCCCCACAGGTCTCCAATGTCTCCAGATGTTTGCTGAGGCCGTGGCCCTGCCTGGCCCGGCCTTTGCAGCCGCACACTTTGATGGCGTCCTGGGCCTGGCGTACTCCTGTGTCACCGTGTCACTGTGTCACTGTCCCTGTGTCCCTGTGTCCCTGTCCCCACAGGTCTCCAATGTCTCAGTGCCCAACCAGACGTTCGCTGAGGCCGTGGCCCTGCCCGGCCTGGCGTTCGCGGCCGCGCGTTTCGATGGCATCTTGGGCCTGGTGTACCCCGGTGTCACCATCCCTGTGTCACTTTCACTGTGTCACTGTCCCTGTGTCCCCATGTTAATGTCGCTATCACTGTCCCCCACAGGTCTCCAATGTCTCTGTGCCCAACCAGACGTTTGCTGAGGCCGTGGCCCTGCCCGGCCTGGCCTTCGCAGCCGCACACTTTGATGGCGTCCTGGGCCTGGCGTACCCTGGTGTCCCTGTCCCTGTGTCACTGTCCCTGTGTCCCCATGTTAATGTCACTATCACTGTCCCCACAGGTCTCCAATGTCTCGGTGCCCAACCAGACATTCGCTGAGGCCGTGGCCCTGCCCGGCCTGGCGTTCGCGGCCGCGCGTTTCGATGGCGTCCTGGGCCTGGCGTACTCCTGTGTCACCGTGTCACTGTGTCACTGTCCCTGTGTCCCTGTGTCCCTGTCCCCACAGGTCTCCAATGTCTCAGTGCCCAACCAGACGTTTGCTGAGGCTGTGGCCCTGCCCAGCCTGGCGTTCGCGGCCGCGCGTTTTGATGGCGTCCTGGGCCTGGTGTACCCTGGTGTCCCTGTCCCTGTGTCACTGTGTCCCTGTGTCACTGTCCCTGTCCCCACAGGTCTCCAATGTCTCAGTGCCCAACCAGACGTTCGCTGAGGCCGTGGCCCTGCCCGGCCTGGCGTTCGCGGCCGCGCGTTTCGATGGCGTCCTGGGCCTGGCCTACCCCGGCGCGGCCGCGGGCCCCGCGCGCCCCGTGTTCGACAACATGATGGAGCAGGGGCTGTTCCGCAACAACGTCTTCTCCTTCCACCTGCGCAGGTACAGGGGCACACCTGGGCACGGCGAAATGCAGCTGAACGTGTCCCTGAAATGGCCCTGAGCACAGCCTGATTGCATCCTAAATGCAGCCAAAATAATGGATAAATATGTCCAAAATATCCCCCAAATACACCCAAACTAACCCCAAAATACACCCAAACTAGCCCACAAATACAGCCAAACTAACCCCCAAACACACCCCAAATACACCCAAACTATCCTCTGATACACCTGAACTAACCCTAAATACACCCCAAATACCCCCAAACTAACCCCAAAATACACCCAAACTAGCCCACAAATACACCCAAACCAGCCCACAAATACACCCAAACTATCCTCTGATACACCTGAACTAACCCTAAATACACCCCAAATACACCCAAACTAACCCCAAAATACTCCCAAACTAACCCTCAAATACACCTGAAATAACCCCCCAGATACACCCAAAATATCCTCCAAATACACCTGAAATAACGCGTAAATACACCCAAACAAAGCCCAAATACAGCCCAAATACACCCAGACTAACCTCAAATACACCCAGACTAACCCCAAAAACAGCCAAACAAAGCCCCCAAATACACCGAAAATACTCCCAAACTAACCCCCAAATACACCCCAAATACACACAAACTAACCCCCAAATACACCCAAACTAACCCCAAATAACCTCCAAACTAAGCCCAAACACACACAAACAAAGCCCCCAAATACACCCAAAATATCCCCCAAATACACCCCAATTCCCTCTGGGACCCCCAATCCCCCTGAAATCCTCTGTGAGATCCCCATGGGACCCTAAATCCCTTCTGAAATCCCCTCTGAGACCCCCAAATCCTCCCTGAAATCCCCTCTGGGATCCCAAATCCCCCTGAAATCTCTTCTGGGACCCCCATGGGATCCCCTGAAATCCCCCCTGAAATCTCCTCTGGGACCCCAAATTCCCTGTGGGACCCCCCTGGGACCCCCAAATTCTCCTTGAAATCCCCTCTGGGACCCCCCTGGGACCCCAAATCCCCTGTGGGACCCCCCGAGCCCCCCCTGACACCCCCCGATCTTCCCTGGGGCGCAGTGGGGCGTCGGAGGGCGATGGGGGGGAGCTGCTTTTGGGGGGCATCGACGAGGGACAGTTCGAGGGACCCCTGCACTACATCCCCGTGTCCCGGAAGAGCTACTGGCAGGTGCACATGGACAGGTGAGACACCCCAAAAAATGCCCACAGATCACCCCAAAAAATCCCCCGAAATCCACCCCGAAATCCCTCCCAAATTCCCCCCCAAAAATACCCACAGATCCCCCAAAAATCCACCCACAAATTCCCCCCAAAAATTCCCACAGATCCCCCCAAAAATCCACCCCAAATTCCCCCAAAAAATACCCACGAATCCCCCCGAAATTCCCCCCAAAAATACTCCCAAATTCCCTCAAAATCCACCCACAAATTGCCCCCAAATTCCCCCAAAATCCCCCAACAAATCCCCCCAAAAATACCCCCAAATCCCCCCAAAATCCACCCCAAATTCCACCAAAAAGTCCCCCCAAATTTCCCCAAAATCTCCCCAAAATCCCCCCAGAATCCCTCACCCCAATCCCCCAAGTCCCCCACAAATCTCCCCAAAATCCTCCCATAATCCCCCCCCAAATTCCCCCAAATCCCCCCAAAATCCCACTCCAAATGCCCCCAAATCCCCCCCCCCAATTCCCAAAGACTTCCCCAAATCTACCCTGACCCACCCCAAAATCCCCTCCCCCAAATTCCCCCAAAATCCCCCCAAATTGCCCCCTGACCCCTTTAACTGCCCCCAAACCCCTCTAACTGCCCCCCACCCCCCCAATTACCCCCTGAGCCCCCCAAAGCCCCCCTTTAACTGCCCCCTGACCCCTCTGAGTGCCCCCCGTGCCCCTCAAACTGCCCCCAAAGCTCCCTAAATGCCTCCTGACCCCTTGAACTGCCCCTAAATGCCCCCCGACCCCTCAAACTGCCCCTAAATGCCCCCCGACCCCTCAAACTGCCCCCAAATGCCCCCCAAACCCCTCAAACTGCCCCCAAATGCCCCCAAACTGCCCCCAAATGCCCCCCGACCACTCGAACTGCCCCCAAACGCCCCCAAATGCCCCCAAACCCCTCAAACTGCCCCCAAATGCCCCCAAACTGCCCCCAAACGCCCCCAAATGCCCCCAAACCCCTCAAACTGCCCCCAAATGCCCCCAAACTGCCCCCAAATGCCCCCCGACCCCTCGAACTGCCCCCAAACACCCCCAAATGCCCCCAAACCCCTCAAACTGCCCCCAAATGCCCCCAAACTGCCCCCAAATGCCCCCCGACCCCTCGAACTGCCCCCAAACGCCCCCAAATGCCCCCAAACCCCTCAAACTGCCCCCAAATGCCCCCAAACCCCTCAAACTGCCCCCAAATGCCCCCAAACTGCCCCCAAATGCCCCCCGACCCCTCGAACTGCCCCCAAACGCCCCCCAGGCTGTCGGTGGGGGCCCCGGGGGCCGCGGGGTGCCGGGACCCGCCCCTGTGCGGGGGCGGCTGCGAGGCCATCGTGGACACGGGGACGTCGCTGATCACCGGGCCCAGCGCCGAGGTGGCCGCGCTGCACCGGGCGCTGGGGGGGTCCCGCGCCATGGGCGGGCAGGTACGGCCCCCCCGAGACCCCAAAGTCCTGGCTGGGGGTCCCCGAGTGTCCCCCCCCAGTCCTAATTTGGGTGGGGGTCCCTGAGTGTCCCCAGTGACCCCCTGGATCCCATTTGGGTGGGGGTCTCTGAGTGTCCCCGAGTGTCCCCAGTGACCCCTGGATCCCATTTGGGTGGGGGTCCCTGAGTGTCCCTGAGTGTCCCTGAGTGTCCCCTGTGTGCGTGGGGGTCCCTGAGTGTCCTCGGGGGAGGGGGGGGGTGTGTGACATCCAGGGTGTCCCCGAGTGTCCCTGAGTGTCCCCTGTGTGCGGGGGGGGGGGGGGTGTGTCCCTGAGTGTCCCCTGTGTGCGGGGGGGTGTCCCTGAGTGTCCTCGGGGGGGGGGGGTGGGTGACATCCAGGGTGTCCCCGAGTGTCCCTGAGTGTCCCCTGTGTGCGGGGGGGCGCTGTCCTGACCCGTGTCCCCTCCCCAGTACCTGCTGGACTGTGACAAGGTCCCGTCCATGCCCAACGTCACCTTCGTGCTGGGCGGGAAGGAGTTCACGCTCAGCCCCCAGCACTACGTGCTCCAGGTGGGACCCTGTCACCTCGGTGTCACCTCTGTGTCACCTCTGTGTCACCTCTGTGTGTCACCCTTGTCCCTCATGTCCCCGTCCCCAAGTCCCCACCCTCCTCCTTGTCCCCAGCTTTGTCCCCGTGTCCCCGAGCCGCTCTGTCCCTCATGTCCCTATCCCCAGCTCCCCACCCTCCTCCTTGTCACCCCTTGTCACCCTCCCCTTGTCCCCGTGTCCCCGCTGTCCCTCATGTCCCCATCCCCAAGTCCCCACCCTCCTCCTTGTCCCCAGGTTTGTCCCCTTGTCACCCCCTCAGGCCACCGCCGTGTCCCCAAGTCCCCCTGTCCCTGCTGTCCCCAGCTCCCTCTCCCTTCTCCTTGTCCCCACATTTGTCCCCAAGTCCCTCTGTCCATCATGTCCCCATTCCCAGGTCCCCACCCTTATCCCCTTGTCCCCAGATTTGTCCCTTTGTCACCCCCCTCACACTGTCCCCATGTCCTCCTGTCCCTCTGTCCATCATGTCCCCATCCCCATGTCCCCACCCTCCTCCTTGTCCCCACATTTGTCCCCTTGTCACCCCCCTGATGCTGTCCCTTTGTCCCCAAGTCCCCCTGTCCATCATGTCCCCATTCCCAAGTCCCCACCCTCATCCCCTTGTCCCCAGCTTTGTCCCCTTGTCCCTTTGTCGCTCTGTCCCTCATGTCCCCATCCCCAGGTCCCCACCCTTGTCTCCCCTTGTCACCCGCCGTGTCCCTGTCCCCGTGTCCATCATGTCCCTATCCCCAGCTCCCCACCCTCCTCCTTGTCCCCAGGTTTGTCCCCTTGTCCCCAAGCCCTCCTGTCCCTCATGTCCCCATTCCCATGTGCCCATCCCCTTGTCCCCACCCTCCAGGTTTGTCCCCATGTCCCCAAGTCCCCCTGTCCATCATGTCCCCATCCCCTTGTCCCCACCCTCCTCCTTGTCCCCCTGTCCCCAGATTTGTCCCCCTTGTCCCCCTCCTCCGTGTCCCTGTCCCTGCAGGTGTCCCCGTGGGTGTCCCCCACATGTGTCAGTGGCTTCATGGCCCTGAATGTCACTCGTGTCACCCTCTGCCATGTCCCTGTCCCTGCAGGTGTCCCAGTGGGGGTCCCCCACGTGTGTCAGTGGCTTCATGGCCCTGAATGTCCCCCCTCCCTCGGGACCCCTCTGGATCCTTGGGGACGTTTTCCTGGCCCGCTACTACTCCGTGTTCGACCGGGACCGCGACCGCGTGGGGCTGGCACCCAGCAAGTGACACCTGGGGACACCCTGGGGACACCTCGGAACCACCCAGACACCTGGGTCCTCCCTGGGACCACCCTGGGGATGTCTCTGGATGATTGGGGACACCCTGGGGACCACCTGGGGACACCCTGGGGACACCTCTGGATGATTGGGACACCCAGGGGACCACCTGGGGACACCCTGGGGACCACCCAGACACCCTGGGGACACCTCTCGATGATTGGGGACACCCTGGGGACCACCTGGGGACACCCTGGGGACACCTCTGGATGATGGGGACACCCTGGGGACCACCTGGGGACACCTGGGACACGCTGGGGACCACCCAGACACCTGCGTCCTCCCTGGGACCACCCTGGGGACACCTTGGGATGATTTGGGACCCCCTGGGGACAACTTGGGATGATTTGGGACACCCTGGGGACACCCTGGGGACCACCGGGGTGCCCCCTGGATGTCGGGGTCCCCTTTGGGGGGGCTCCAATAAAGCTGCTGGTTTGGGGGCTCCTGGTCCCACCTGTTTCCTGGGGGGGACCCCAAGTGACAGTGACACCCCCTCCCCACCCAGTGCATCCCAGTAGCCCCCAGTAGCCCCCAGTTCCCACCCAGTACCTCCCAGTAGCCCCCAGTTCCCCCCCAGTGCCCCCCAAATTCCCCCCATTGATGGGCGGGGCATGGGGGGGGCGGAGCTTCCTTAAATGGAGGGGGTGGCATCTCCGATGTAGGCGGGGCTTCAGCGAAGTGGGTGTGGCCTAATCATGTTATGGGCGTGGTTTTCTCGCCGGGCCGACTTCACCGCGTGGGGGGGGCGTGATTTTTCTGAAGGGTGGGCGTGGCTTCCTTCATCCCACACGCACCATCCCCTTCTCTCCCTCCTCCTATCGCGATGATTGTCGCCATGTCGTGGCAAGCCGAGCGTGACAAATCAGTGACCCCGGTGGGTGTGTGGTGGCAAAGGTGTCCTCACCTCACGGTGGGCGTGGTATCAAAAACCGCGGCCTTCCCCCCACCTCGGGGTGGGCGCGGCCTCCCCTCAAGGTGGGCGTGGTTTATCCTCAGGGAGGGATTTCTCCCCTCACGGTGGGCGTGCCCTCCCCTCACGGTGGGCGTGGTCTCCATAAAGGAGGGCTTTCCCCTCAGAAGTGGGCGTGTCCTCCCTCAGAGTGGGCGTGTCCTCCCCTCACGGTGTGGGCGCGTCCCCGCCGCGCCTGCGCTCCCCCCGCGCCCTCCCCGCCGCGCCGGGATGCGGCACCCGCCGTCCCCTCTCCCTCCCCTCGCCCCCTCCTCCTATCGCGACTCTCGCCCCCTCCTCCCGTCGCGACTCTCGCCATGGGCTGGCAAGCCGAGCGCGACAAAGTGGTGATCAACGTCGGCGGCGTCCGCCATGAGACCTACCGCAGCACCCTGCAGACGCTGCCCGGCACCCGCCTGGCCGGCCTGGCCGAACCGGGCGCCGCCGCCCGCTTCGATTACGATGCCGGCAACGGCGAATTCTTCTTCGACCGCCACCCCGCCGTGTTCGCCTACGTGCTCAACTATTACCGCACCGGCAAGCTGCACTGCCCGGCCGATGTGTGCGGGCCGCTCTTCGAGGAGGAGCTCGCCTTCTGGGGCATCGACGAGACGGACGTGGAGGCTTGCTGCTGGATGAATTACCGGCAGCACCGCGATGCCGAGGAGGCCCTGGACAGCTTCGAGAGCCCCGAGGGGCCCGGGCCGCCCGAACCGGCCGAGCCCAAGCGGCTTTGCCTGGAGGAGGGCCGGCAGGCCAGCTGGTGGCGGCGGTGGCGGCCCAAGCTCTGGGCGCTCTTCGAGGATCCCTACTCGTCCAGGATGGCCAGGGTGAGGGTTTGAGGGGGTTCTAGGATGGAGTTAGGGAGGTTTAGGGGGAGTGGAGGGGGGGTTAGGGTGTTTGGAGGGTTTTAGGGCAGCCCTGAAGGGGTCTTGGGGGCTGTGAGGGGGCTCTAGAGGGGTTTAGGGCAGATCCGAAGGGGTTTAGGGCAGATCCGAAGGGGTTTAGGGCAGCTCTGGGTGGGTTCAGAGGGGCTCTAGAGGGGTTTAGGGCAGCCCTGAAGAGGTCTTGGAGGCTGTGACGGAGCTCTAGAGGGGTTTAGGGCATTTCTGAGGGGGTCTGGGGGCCTTTAGAGGGGTTTAGAGCAGCCCTGAAGGGGTCTTGGAGGCTTTAAGGAGGCTCTAGAGGAGTTTAGGGAAGCTCCAAAGGGGTCTTGGGGGCTGTGAAGGGGTTTAAGGGGGCTTTAGGGCCTTTCTGAGGGGATTTAGAGGGGTTTAGTGCAGCCCTGAAGGGCTCTTGGGGGCTGTGAGGGGGCTTAAGGGGTCTCTAGAGGGGTTTAGGGCCTTTCTGAGGGAGTTTGGAGGGGCTTTAGAGGAGTTTAGGGCAGCTCTGAGAGGGTTTAGAGGCGTTTAGTGCAGCCCTGAAGGGGTCTTGGGGGCTGTGAAGGGGCTTAAGGAGGGTTTAGGGCATTTCTGAGAGGGTTTGGGGAGCTTTTGAAGGGTTTAGAGCAGATCTGAAGGGGTTTAGGGCATTTCTGAGGGGGTTGAGAGCAGCCCTGAAGGGGTCTTGGGGGCTTAAGGGGGCTCTAGAGGCGTTTAGGACATTTCTAAAGGGGTTCAGAGGGGCTTTAGAGGCGTTTAGTGCAGCCCTGAAGGGATCTTGGGGGCTTTAAGGGGGCTCTAGAGGGGTTTAAGGCAGATCTGAAGGGGTTTAGGGCATTTCTGAGGGGGTTTGGGGGGCTTTAGAGGGGTTTAGGGCGGCCCTCAAGGGGTCTTGGGGGCTCTAGAGGGATTTAGAGCAGATCTGAAGGGATTAAGGGCATTTCTGAAGGGGTTTAGAGGGGATTTTGAGGGGTTTAGGGCAGCCCTGAAGGGGTCTTGGGGGCCGTGAGGGGGCTTAAGGAGGTTCTAGAGGGTTTTAGGCCATTTCTAAGGGGGTTTAGAGAGGCTTTAGAGAGGTTTAGAGCAGCTCTCAAGGGGTTTAGGGCATTTCTGAGGGGGTTTAGAGGCGTTTAAAGCAGCACTGAAGGGATCTTGGGGGCTTTAAGGGGGCTCTAGAGGGGTTTAGGGCAGATCTGAGAGGGTTTAGAGGGGATTTAGAGGGGTTTAGGGCAGACCTGAAGGGGTCTTGGGAGCTTTAAGAGGGTCTAGAGGGGTTTAGGGCAGCTCTGAAGGGGTTTAGGGCATTTCTGAAGGGGTTTAGGGCAGCTCTGAAGGGGTTTAGGGCATTTCTGAGGGGGTCCTGAGGGGTTGTGAAAGCATTTAAGGTACTCTAGAGGGGGTTTAGGGCATCTCTGAAGGGATTTAGGACATCCCCGAGGGGGTCTTGGGGGGCTGTGAGGGGTTTAAGGCATATCTGAGAGGGTTTAGGGCATCTCTGAGGGGATTTAGGGCATCCCCGAGGGGGTCTTGGGGGGCTGTGAAGGGATTTAGAGATTCTGAAGGGGTTTAGAGCATCTCTGAAGGAGTCCTGAGGTGCTGTGAGGGGGTTTAGAGGCGCTCTAGAGGGGTTTAGGGCAGCTCTGAGGGCCTTTAGGGGGGCTCCAAAGAGGTCGAGGAAGGTTGGGATGAGCTCCAGAGGAGTTCAGGACATCTCTGAGGGGCTTTGGAGGGGCTGTGAGAGGGTTTGGGGGTGTCTGAGGGGGTTTAGGACACCTCCGAGGGGATTTAGGGGATTTAATAGCACTGTGAGAGACTTTAGGGGGCTCTGAGGGGAGATGTGAGGGGTCTGAGGGGGATTAGGACAATTCGAGGGTTTTAGGAGGAATTTTAAGTGAATTAAAGTGAATTCCAGAGGGGTTTAGTGCATCTTTGAAGCGTTTCAGGAGGGATGTGATGGGTTTAGGGCAGCTCTGAGAGTGCTAGGGGGGCTCTGAGGTGATTTTGGGGGGAAATGTGAGTTTAAGGGGGCTCTGAGAGGAGTTTGGGGCATCCCTGAGGGGGTTTAGGACATTCCAGAGGGGAGTTAGGGATGTCTGAGGGAGTTGAGGACATCCCTGAGGGACTTTAGGGGGTGTTAAAGTGATTTAGAGGGCGCGGAGGGGTCTCTGACAGGGTTAGGGGGGGATGTGAGGGGATTAAAGGGGTCCGTGAGAGGGTTTAGGGGCGTCTCTGAGGGGGTTTCAGGGGTTTTGTGGGTCTGCAGTGGGAATCTCTCGGGTTTTGGGGGGCTCCGAGGGGGTTTAGGGCATTTCTGAGGGGTTTGAGGGGGTCTACGGGGTCTTTGACGGGGTCTTGGGGAGCTCTGAAGGGATTTAGGGGGTCTCTGAGGGGTGTGAGAGGGTTTAGGGCCGCTGGGAGGGGTTTAAAGGAGCTCCGGCTGGGTTTTTGGGTGTCTGAGGGGTTTTAGAGCATCTTTGAGGAGGTTCGGGGGGTCTTGAGGGGCTTTAAGGGTGTCTGAAGGGGTTTGGGGGTCTCTGAGGGGTTTTTGGGGGTCTGTGAGGAGTTTTGGGGGGGGATTTGAGGAGGTTTGGGGGTCTCTAAGGGGTTTTGAGTGGGTTTTGGGGGCTCTAAGGGGTTTTTGTGGCTCTGCCGGGAGTTTTGGGGTCTATGAGGAGATTTGGGGGTCTCTGAGGGGTTTTGGGGGACTCAGGGATTTTTGGAGCTCTGTGAGGAGGTTTAGGGGTCTGTGAGGAGGTTTTGGGGTCTCTGAGTGGGTTTTGGGGTCTTTGAGGGAATTCGGGCTCTCTTGAGGAGGTTTAGGGGGGGTGAGGGGGTTTTGGGGGTTCTGAGCTGATTTTGGGGGGGCTCTGAGCTCATTTGGGGCTCCCTGAGGTGCCGGGGGTGTGGGGGGGGGAGCTCAGGGACACCGCAGAAATATTTTGGGGGGGGGGGGTGGCTTTGAGGGGACCCTGCGGGGACCCCGAGGGGACTTTGGGGGTGGCTTTGAGGGGACCCTGAGGGGACTTTGGGGGTGGCTTTGAGGGGACACTGCGGGGACCCTGAGGGGACTTTGGGGGTGGCTTTGAGGGGACCCTGCGGGGACTTTGGGGGTGGCTTTGAGGGGACACCGGACAGTATGGGGGGGGTGATGGGAGGACACGAGCACCCGATGGGGGGATGGGGTGGGATGGGATGGGATGGGGGGGGTCCGATCTCTCTGCATGTGTCCCCCCCCCCCTCCCCCTTCAATGTCCCCAACGCCCCCCCCGCGATGTCCCCGCTGTCCCCCCCGCCCCCCCCGCAGCCTCTGGCCCCGATCTGCCGCAGCGGGCCCGGGGGGGGGGGGGAGGAAAACGGGACCGCACTGCGGTGCCCCCTCCCCCCCCTCGGCCTGTCCTACATCCCCTCCCCCCCTCCCCCCTCCCTCCATGTCACCCCCCCCCCCCCCCCCCGTGTGGCCTAAATCGCGCCCCCCCCCCACCCTTGGCCTAGATCCCATCCCCCCCCGCTGTCCCTTGTGTCCCCCCGAACCCCCCCCCAAGTGTCCCCAACCCCCCCCCCTCCGTGTCCCCTGTGTCCCCCCCGAACCCCCCCCAACATGGCCTAGATGGTCCCATCCCCCCCCCGCTGTCCCCTGTGTCCCCCACATGTCCCTAAATATCCTCCCCCCCACCCCGTATGGCCTAAATATTGTCCTGCCCCCCCCGCACCCTTCGTGTCCCCAAACCCTCTCTGTGTCCCCCCCCCGTGTCCCCAACCTTCTGTAACCCCCCCAAAATGTCCACAACCGACTTGTGCCACCCCACCCAAATGTCCCCCAAACCTCCCCTGTGTCCCCCCCATGTCCCAACCTCTGTGTCCGCCCCCCCACTTTTGTGTCCCCAAACCCTCCCTGTCCCCTGTGCACCCCCCCCCATGTCCCCAACCCTCTGTAACCCCCCCCAAAATGTCCCCAACCCTCTGTAGCCCCCCAAAATGTCCCCCAACCCCCCCAACTTCTGCCCCCCCAAAAATGTCCCCAAACCTTCCCTGGCCTGTGTCATCGCTCCCCTCCTGTCCTCAGCCCTCTGCAAACCCCCCCAAAATGTCCCCAAACCCCCCCCAAAATGTCCCCAAAACACCCCTGCCCTGTGTCCCCCCATGTCCCCAAACCCCCCTGTCCCTGTGTGTCCTCCCCGTGTCCCCTCCTGTATCCCCCACCATGTCCCCAACCCTCTGTAACCCCCCCCTTCGTGTCCCCAAACCCCCCGTGTCCCCCCCGTGACCCCAACCCTCCGTAAGGCCCCCAAAATGTCCCCAACCCCCCCCCCAAAATGTCCCCAAACCCCCCCAACTTGTGCCCCCCCAAATGTCCCCAAACCCCCCCGGCCTTTGTCCCCTCCATGTCCCCAAACCCCCCTGTCCCTTGTGTCCCCCCTGTGTCCCCAACCCTCTGTAACCCCCCCAAAATGTCCCCAAACCCCCCCAAAATGTCCCCAAAACCCCCCAACTTGTGCCCCCCCAAATGTCCCCAAACCCCCCCCGGCCTTTGTCCCCTCCATGTCCCCAAACCCCCTGTCCCTTGTGTCCCCCCTGTGTCCCCAACCCTCTGTAACCCCCCAAAATGTCCCCAAACCCCCCCAAAATGTCCCCAAACCCCCCCAACTTGTGCCCCCCCAAATGTCCCAAACCCCCCCGGCCTTTGTCCCCTCCATGTCCCCAAACCCCCCTGTCCCTTGTGTCCCCCCTGTGTCCCCACCCCTCTGTAACCCCCCCAAAATGTCCCCAAACCCCCCCAAAATGTCCCCAAACCTGTGTGTCCCCCCCCCCCCTTAAATAGGGGCGGGTCAATCTGGGGTTCAGGCATTTTTGGGGGGCGTTCAGTGATTTTGGGGGGTCAGAACCCAATGGAGGGGTTGAATTTATGGGGGTGTCCGTGATTTGGGGGGGTCAGAACTCAACTGAGCCCGCCCTATGAATTTTTGGGGTGTCAGTGATTTGAGGGGTCAGAACTCAACCAAAGGAGCCCCCCCATTAATAATTTGGGGTGTCAGCAATTTGGGGGGGTTCAGAACCAACCAAGGCGTTGAGCATTTGGGGGTATCAGCAATTTGGGGGGATCAGAACTCAACTGAGCCCCCCTAATGAATTTATGAATATTTGGGGGTGTCAGTGATTTGGGGGGGGGTCAGAACTCAACCAAAGGAGCCCCCCCAGTGAATTTTTGGGGTGTCAGTGATTTTGGGGGGGGTTCAGAACTCAAACAAAGGGCCCCCCATGAATTTTTGGGTGTCAGTGATTTGGGGGGGTCAGAACCCAAAATCCCAGTTTCCCCTCCTGCTCACCCATGGGGTTCCCTCCATGGAGCTTCTGGGGGGTCTCAACGAACTCAACCAAAGGAGCCCCCCCCAGTGAATTTTTGGGGTGTCAGTGATTTTGGGGGGGGTCAGAACTCAACCAAAGGAGGCCCCCTATGAATATTTGGGGGTGTCAGTGATTTGAGGGGGTCAAAACTCAACTGAGCCCCTTCTAATGATTTTTGGGGTGTCAGTGATTTGGGGGTTCAGAACCCAACCAAGGGGTTGAGTATTTGGGGTGTCAGCAATTTGGGGGGATCAGAACTGAATTGAATGCCCCCACGAATATTTGGGGTGTCAGTGAATTGGGGGGGTTCAGAACTCAACCAAAGGAGCCCCCCCAGTGAATTTTTGGGGTGTCAGTGATTTGGGGGGGGGTTCAGAACTCAACCAAAGGAGCCCCCCCAGTGAATTTTTGGGGTGTCAGTGATTTGCGGGGTTCAGAACCTGGCCATCCATCAGTGCTTTGGGGTGGGTGGGGTGGGGGTGCCAGTGATTTGGGGCTGTCAATGACTCAGTTGAAGGGGGGCTCAGAACCCCAACATCCCAATCCCCCCCCCCCATCCCTGCTCACCCATGGGAGCTTTTCGGGGCTCTCCACCCACCTTGAACCCCCCGTGTCCCCCAAACTGTCGCCCCCCCCCAGTACGTGGCCTTCGCCTCGCTCTTCTTCATCCTCATCTCCATCACCACCTTCTGCCTGGAGACGCACGAGGCCTTCAACCGCGTCATCAACAAGACGGAGACGGTGACCACGGGCAACGAGACGGGCACGCAGGTGGCCGTGGAGGTGGAGACCGAGCCCTTCCTCACCTACGTCGAGGGGCTCTGCGTGGTCTGGTTCACCTTCGAGTTCCTCATGCGCGTCAGCTTCTGCCCGGACAAGCGCGACTTCATCAAGAGCAGCCTCAACATCATCGACTTCGTGGCCATCTTGCCTTTCTACCTGGAGGTGGGGCTCAGGGGGGTTGTCCTCCAAGGCGGCCAAGGACGTGCTGGGCTTCCTGCGCGTCGTGCGCTTCGTGCGCATCCTCAGGATCTTCAAGCTCACCCGGCACTTCGTGGGGCTCCGCGTGCTGGGCCACACCCTCCGCGCCAGCACCAACGAGTTCCTGCTCCTCGTCATCTTCCTCGCCCTGGGCGTCCTGATCTTCGCCACCATGATCTACTACGCCGAGCGCATCGGCGCCGACCCCGACGACGTCACCGGCTCGCGCCACACCTACTTCAAGAACATCCCCATCGGCTTCTGGTGGGCCGTGGTGACCATGACCACGCTGGGCTACGGCGACATGTACCCCATGACGTGGTCGGGCATGCTGGTGGGCGCCCTGTGCGCGCTGGCCGGCGTGCTCACCATCGCCATGCCCGTGCCCGTCATCGTCAACAACTTCGGCATGTACTACTCGCTGGCCATGGCCAAGCAGAAGCTGCCCAAGAAGAAGAACAAGCACATCCCCAGGCCGCCCCAGCCCGGCTCTCCCGGCTACGGCTCGCCGGGCTCGGGGGGTCCCAACGCCCCCGGGAGCCCCCGGGCCACGCGGCGCCCGCCCGCCTGCCCGCTGGCCCAGGAGGAGGTGGTGGAGATCAACCGCGCCGGTGAGCGGCGGCCCCGAAATTGGGGGGTGGGGTTGAGGGGGGTTGGGGGGTCTTGGGAGGGTTTGGAGGGGGAATTGGGGGGGTTTGGGGTGGGATTGAGGGGGTTTGGGGGGTCTTGGGACGGTTTGGAGAGGAGTTGGGGGGGTTTGGGGTGGGATTGAGGGGGTTTGGGGGGTCTTGGGAGGGGTTTGGAGGGGGGAATTGGGGGGTTTGGGGTGGGATTGATGGGGTTTGGGGGGTCTTGGGAGGGTTTGGAGGGGGGAATTGGGGGGTTTGGGGTGGGATTGAGGGGGTTGGGGGGTCTTGGGAGGGTTTGGAGGAGGAGTTGGGGGGGTTTGGGGTGGGATTGAGGGGGTTTGGGGGGTCTTGGAGGGTTTGGAGGGGGGAATTGGGGGTTTGGGGTGGGATTGAGGGGGTTTGGGGGTCTTGGGAGGGTTTGAGGGGGAATTGGGGGTTTGGGGTGGGATTGAGGGGTTTGGGGGGTCTTGGGAGGGTTTGGAGGGAGGAGTTGGGGGGGTTTGGGGTGGGATTGAGGGGGTTTGGGGGGTCTTGGGAGGGTTTGGAGGAGGAGTTGGGGGGGTTTGGGGTGGGATTGAGGGGGTTTGGGGGGTCTTGGGAGGGTTTGGAGGGGGGAATTGGGGGGGTTTGGGGTGGGATTGAGGGGGTTTGGGGAGGGTTTGGAGGGGGAATTGGGGGGGTTTGGGGTGGGATTGAGGGGGTGTGGGGGTCTTGGGAGGGTTTGGAGGGGGAATTGGGGGGGTTTGGGGGGTTTGGGGTGGGATTGAGGGGGTTTAGGGTGGGTCAGGGGGGTTGGTGGGGTTTAGGGTGGGTTTGGGAGGATTTGGAGAGGTGGTGGGGTTTAGGCGTGGGTTTGGGGGGGTTTAGGAGGTTGGTGGGGTTTAGGCGTGGGTTTGGGGGGGTTTAGGGGGTCTTGGTAGGGTTTGGAGGGGAATTGGGGGGGTTTGGGGAGGTTGGTGGGGTTTGGGGGGTCTTGGGAGGGTTGGGGGGGAATTGGGGGAGTTTGAGGGGGTTTAGGGGGTCTTGGGAGGGTTTGGAGGGGGAATTGGGGGGGTTTGGGGTGGGATTGAGGGGGTTTGGTGAGGGTTGGGGAGGTTGGTGGGGTTTAGGGGTGGGTTTGGGAGAGGTTGGTGGGATTTAGGGGTGGGTTGGGGGAGGTTGGTAGGGTTTGGGGGGCTTTAGGGGGGTTTGGGGTGGGTTTGGTGGGGTTTGGGGTGGGTTGGGGGAGGTTGGTGGGGTTTAAGGGGGTCTTGATGGGGTTTGAGGTGGGATTAGTGGGGTTTTGGGGTGGGTTTGGAGGGGTTTGGGGTGGGTTTGGGGGTGGTTGGGGGAGTTTGGTGGAGTTTTTGAGGGGTTTGGGGTGGGATTAGTGGGGTCTGGAGGGGGTTGGTAGAGTTTGAAGGGGTTTGGGGTGAGTTTGGTGGGGTTTGGGGTGGGTTTGATGGGATTTGCAGAGGTTTGGTGTGATTTTAGGCGTGGGTTTGGGGGGGGTTTGAGGTGAGTTTGGTGGGGTTTGGGGTGGGTTTGAGGTGAGATTGGTGGGGTTTGGGGTGGGTTTGGGGGAGGTTGGTGGGCTTTGGGGTGGGTTTGGTTGGGTTTTGGGGGTCTTGATAGTGTTTGGAGAGGTTTTAGAAGAGTTTTGGAAGGGTTTGGGGGCGTTGGGGTGAGTTGGGGTGGGTTTTGGGGGTGTTGATAGGGTTTGGGGTGGGTTTAGTGAGGGTTGGGGGGTCTTGGTAGGTTTTGGAGGGGGTTTGGGGTGAGTTTGGGGCGGTTTGGGGTGGGTTTTGGTGAGGGTTTAGGGTGGGATTAGTGGGGTTTGGGGTGGGTTTGGTGGGGTTTAGGGGGTCTTGGTAGGGTTTGAGCTGGGATTAGTGGGGTTTGGGGGGGTTTTGTGGGGTTTGGGGAGGGTTGGTGGGGTTTAGGGTGGGATTAGTGGGGTTTGGGGGGGTTTAGGGTGGGTTTGGTGGGGTTTTAGAGGGGTTTGGGGTGGGATTAGTGAGATTTAGGGAGTCTTGGTCAAGTCTGGAGGAGTTTGGGAGGGTTTTAGAGGGGTTTTGGGGTGGGTTTGGGGGGATTGGTGGGGTTCGGGGTGTGTTGGTGGGGTTTGGTGGGGGTTTGGTGGGGTTTGGGGTGGATTTGGGGGGCGTTGGTGGGGTTTGGGGTGGGATTAGTGGGGTTTGAGGGAGTTTTTAGAGGGGTTTGGGGTGGGTTTGGGGGATTGGTGGGGTTGGGGGGATTGGTGGGGTTTAGGGTGGGTTTGGTGGGGTTTTAGAGGGGTTTAGGGTGGGATTAGTGAATTTTAGGGGGTCTTGGTAGAGCTTGGGGTAGTTTTAGGACATTTGAGGGCCTTCTGAGGGCAATTCAGTGGATTTAGGGGTTTTTGGCAGAGTTTGGTGGGGTTTAAAGGGTTTTGGGGAGTTGGGAAGGAAGTTCCGTGAATTTTGGGGGATTTCAGGGGAGTTTGGGGGGATTTTAGTGGATTTTGGAGTTGTTTGGGACAGATTTTTTTGGGGGTTTGAGGGGGTTGTGATATAATCTGAAGGGGTTTGGGGACGTTTAGTGAATTTTGGGGGGAGTTTCAAGGGGGATTTTCATGGATTTTGGGGTTATTGGTGGAATTTGATGGATTTGGGGCGACTTTGGGTGAATTTCAGGGTGGTTTGGTGGATTTTGAGGGAGTTCAGCAAATTTTGGGGAGAATTTTGGAGGGATTTGGGCTGGGAGAATAATGGGGGGGAAAATGGATTTTGGGGGAGTTTTGGGGGATTTTGGGGGGAATAATATGGGAAAACATTTTTTAGGGATATTTTTGAGGTATTTTGTGAGAGTTTGGTACATTTTGGGGAAAATTTGGGGGAAATTAGGAGGAGTTTGGACTATTTTGGAGGGAATTTGGTGCATTTTTGTGGGGAATATTTTGGAAGTGTTTGAGATATTTTGGGGGGAATTTGGTGCATTTTGGGGTGAGTTTGGCGCATTTTGGGGGAGAATTTGGTGCATTTTGGAGGGAATTTGATGCATTTTGGGGAGAAATTTGTGCATTTTGGGGAGAATTTTTTGCATTTTGGGGGGATATTTTGGGAAGCTTTTGGGATATTTTGGGGGGAATTTTTTGCATTTTGGAGAGAATTCGGTGCATTTTGGGGGGAAATTTGTGCATTTTTGAGGGAATTTTTTTGCATCTGGGTGGGGGAATTTTTTACATTTTGGGGGAAGTTTGGTGCATTTTGGGGGGGATATTTTGGGAAGTTTTTGGGATGTTTTAGGGGGGAGTTTGGTGCATTTTGGGGGGATATTTTGGGAAGCGTTTGGGGTATTTTGGGGGAAACTTGGGGTATTTAGGGGAGACTCTTTTGGGATATTTTGGGGGGAATTTGATGCATTTGGGGCAAATATTTTGGGAAGCATTTGGGATATTTTGGGGGGATTTGGTGCATTTTAGGGCAGTTTGGTGCATTTTGGTGGGATATTTTTGGGAAGCATTTGGGATATTTTGGGGAAAATTTGGCACATTTTGTGGGGAATTTGGTGCATTTTGGGGTGAATTTGGCACATTTTGGGGGATATTTTGGGAAGCATTTGAGATATTTTAAGAGGAGCTTAGTGCATTTTGGGGGGATATTTTGGGAAGTTTTTGGGATATTTTGGGGAGGAGCTTGGCACATTTTGGGGGAATTTGGGGCAATTTGAGGGGAATTTGATGCATTTTGTGGGGAGTTTGGCACATTTTGTGGGGAGAGTTTGTGATATTTTGTGGGGGAGTTTGGTGCATTTTTGGGAGGAGTTTGGTGCATTTTGTGGGAGAATTTGGGGTATTTTAGGGGGAATTTGGGGCATTTTGTGGGGAATATTTTGGGGGGAGTTTGAGATATTTGGGGGGAATTTGGTGCAAGTTAGGTGCATTTTGGGGGGATATTTTGGGAAGTTTCTGGGATATTTTGAGAGGAGCTTGGCACATTTTGGAGGGAATTTGGTGCATTTTGTGGGGAATATTTTGGGAAGTGCTTGGGATATTTTGGGGTGAATTTGGCACATTTTGGGGGGATACTTTGGGGGCAGTTTGGTGCATTTTATGGGGATATTTTGGGAAGTGTTTGGAATATTTTGGAGGGAAGTTTGGTGCATTTTGGTGGGATATTTTTGGGAAGTGTTTGGGATATTTTGGGGTGAATTTGATGCATTTTGGGGGCATATTTTGGGAAGCATTTGGGATATTCTGAGGCAAATTTGGGGCATTTTGGGGGCAATTTGGTGCATTTTGAGGTGAATTTGGGGTATTTTGGGAAGTGTTTGGGATATTTTGAGAGGAGTTTGGCACATTTTCAGGGGAATTTGGTGCATTTTGGGGAATATTTAGGGGAGAATTTGGTGCATTTTGGGGCAATATTTTGGCACCTGTTGGGGTTATTTTGGCACATTTTGGGGGGGAATAATTTTTTGCGTTTTGTGGGGGGAATTTGGGCACATTTTCTGTGAATTCCTGACATTTACAGCCACTCAAGAATATTTAAACCCCACTCCCCCTCCCTCCAGCGGGGCCTTTGCCCGATTTTAAACCGACTTTAACAATTTAAGCTCCATCAAAATGACCCCACCCCTACCTGGGCGTGTCCTGGGCGTGTCCCGGGGGGGTTCCCATCCCAATCTCGGGGTTCCCATTCCAGTTTCGGGGTTCCCATCCCAATTTCGGGGTTTCCCATTTCCCATCCCAATTTCGGGGTGTCCCCATCCCAATTTCGGGGTGTCCCCATCCCAATTTCGGGGTTCCCACCCCAATTCCGTGCTGTCCCCCCCCTGTTTCACAGAATCCCGTCCCAACGGGGGGGTTCCCATTTCCCATCCCAATTTTGGGGTTCCCATTTCCCACCCCAATTTCATGGTTCCCACCCCAATTCCGTGCTGTCCCCATCCCAGTTTTGGGGTTCCCACCCCAATTCCGCGCTGGCCCCCCATTTTCACAGAATCCCATCCCAAATTCATGGTTCCCACCCCAATTCCGGTGTCCCCACCTCAATTCCGTGCTGTCCCCCCGTTTTCACAGAATCCCACCCCAATTTCAGGGGTTCCCATCCCAGTTTTGGGGTTCCCCCCCCCAATTCCGCGCTGTCCCCCCATTTCCACAGAATCCCGTCCCAATTTTGGTATCCCCACCCCAATTCCGTGCTGTCCCCCCCAATTCCGCGCTGTCCCCCCCCATTTTCACAGAATCCCATCCCAGTTTCAGGGGTTCCCATCCCAGTTTCGGGGTGTCCCCCCCAATTCCGCGCCGTCCCCCATTTCCACAGAATCCCGTCCCAACGGCGAGGCGGGCCGCGCGGCGCTGGCGCAGGAGGATTGTCCCCCCATCGATCAGCCCCTGTCCCCCGAGGAGCGCGGCCTGGGGCCCCCCCAAAACGCCCCCGCCGGGCCCGGGGGGGGCCGCGAGCGCTGCGGCCGCGACCGCGCCTGCTTCCTGCTGGGGCCGGACTACGCGCCCCCCCCCGAGGGACCCCTGCGCAAAGGTGGGCAAGGGGGACCCCTGGGTACCCCAAAACACACCAGGGTACCCCGAAACCAACCCCAGGGTACCCCAAAACCACCTCCCACCCCCCGAGGGACCCCTGCGCAAAGGTGGGCGAGGGGGGGACCCCGGGAACCCCAAAACACCCCAAAAACTCCTCACGGCACCCCAAAACCAACCCCTGAGGGACCCCTGCGCAAAGGTGGGCGAGGGGGACCCCTGGGTACCCCAAAACCACCCCCAGGGTACCCCAAAACCAACCCCCCCCCCGAGTACCCCAAAACACCCCAAAAACTCCTCACGGTACCCCAAAACCACCCTGCGCAAAGGTGGGTGAGGGGGGACCGCCGGGTACCCCAAAACACCCCAGGGTACCCCAAAAACTCCTCACGATACCCCAAACCTCCCACCCCCCGACAGGCACCCCCCAGATCTTGGGGGTACCAAAAACCCCATCTTGGGGTACCCCAAAAACACCGCCCCCCTCAAAACACCCCAGGGTACCCGAAAACCTCCTCGGGTACCCCAAAATCCTGGGTGTAATGGTAACCCCCCCCTAGGGTACCCCAAAACCCCCCGGGGGGGGTCCCCAAATCCTCCTTCCCCCTTCCTGCATGTGCCTCCCAGTCCCGCCCCTCCCCCAAACTGGGCAAACTGGGGGGGCAGAGTTTGCACAGCCCCCCCAAACTGGGAGAACTGGGCCAAACTGGGGGAACTGGGCCAAACTGGAGGGGCGCAGCTTGCACAGCCCCCCCAAACTGGGAGAACTGGGGGGGCAGGGCTTGCACAGCCCCCCCAAACTGGGCCAGACTGGGGGAACTGGGGGGGCCGAGCTTGCACAGCCCCCCCAAACTGGGCCAAACTGGGGGGGCCGAGCTTGCACAGACCCCCCGGCGCTGGGGGGCTCTGGGTGTCCCTTGCACACGCGCGTGCAAGGGGCGGGGCTGGCTGCGGGCTCCGCCCATGCCAAGGGGGGCGGGGGGGGGGTCCCTGTCCCTTTTTAGGAGGTCCCTGTCCCCGTTTGAGGGTCCTTGTCCCTATAGAGGGTCCCTGTCACTTTTAGGGTGTCCCTGTCCCCATAGGGGTCCCTCTCGGGGTGTCCCTGTCACTTTTAGGGTGTCCCTGTCCCAATTAGGGGGTCTTTGTCCCTATAGAGGGTCCTTGTCCCTTTTAGGGTGTCCCTGTCTCCATAGGGGGGGTCCCTCCCGGGGTGTCCCTGTCCCCATTTGGGGGTCCCTGTCCCATTAGGGTGTCCCTGTCCCCGTAGAGGGTCCCTGTCCCTTTTAGGGGGTCCCTCTCCCCATAGGAGGGTCCCTCTCGGGGTGTCCCTGTCCCCGTTAGGGGGTCCCTGTCCCCATTAGGGTGTCCCTGTCCCTTTTAGGGTGTCCCTGTCCCCATAGGGGGGTCCCTCCCGGGGTGACCCCTCCCCTCTCCCCTTCTGTCCCCAGCGCTCGTCACCGCCTGAGACCCCCGACGTTGCCGCAGGTCAGCCGGGAGGGGGCGCCCTCACCCTGGCCACGCCCCCCGCGCATAACCCCGCCCACCTCGCACCGCTGCGCATGCGCAATCCCCGCCCCCACCCCCGCACCGCGGCGCTGCTTCACCGGGGGATGGGGGAGGGGCGGCACCTGGGACCCCCCCCCCCAAAAATACCTGGGGACCCCAAAACCACACCTGGGGACCCCAAAACCACATCTGGGGACCCCAAAACCACACCTGGCAGGACTAAAAATGCCCGGGAACCCCCAAAAAACATCTGGGAGCCCTCAAAAAACACCTGGACCCGCCAAAAAACACTTGGGGACCCCAAAAAATACCCGGGAGCCCCCAAAACACATTTGGGAGCACCAAAAATACCCGGGAACACCCAAAACCAAACCTGGGGACCCTCAAAAACCACCTGGGAATCCCAAAAATACATGGGAACCCCCAAAACACCCGGGAGCCCCTAAAATCACCTGGGAACCCCAAAAATCACAATTAGGACCCCTAAAAAACACCTGGCAACCCCAAAAAACACCTGGAGACCCTCCCGGGCTTTTTTGGGGTGCTTCCCCCCATCTCCTCAGTATCCCTTGGGGGGTCCCCAAATTTTGGGGAGGCAACCCCAATTCCTGGGGGGGAGGGCCCCCACATTTGCAGGAGGGTCCTAAACTAGAGGGGCTCCCCCCACCCCCGTAATGGGGTCCCCAATTTTTGGGGGGAACCCAAATCTTTGAGGGGGTCCCCAATTTTTGCAGGCGTCCCAAATCTTTGCAGGGGGTCCTCAACTTTTAGGGGGGGGTCCCCATTTCCTGGGGGAAGGGGTCCCAATTCTTGGGGGGGTCCCAAGTTATTGGGGGGGGTCCCCACTTTTTTGGGGGGGAGGTCCTAAACCCTTTGGGGAGGGGGGGGGTGGGGGGTCCTGTCCAGTTTTGGGGGGGGCCCCAAGATTTTGGAGGGAGTGGGGTCTCACATCCCATTTTTAGGGGGGGGTGTTTCCCAGTTTTGAGGGGGGTTTGGGAAATGAAAGGGGGGGGGGTCTGAGGGTGTTTTGGGGTTTTTTTGGGGGGGTGCTGACTCCCCTCCCCAATTTTTTGTCTCCCAAGGCTACGAGAAGTCGCGGAGCCTCAACAGCATCACGGGGGTGCGGGTGGCCCCCGCCGCCCCCCCCTTCAGCTCCCCCAGCCCCCCCCGGCGCCCCCGCTCCCCCATCCCCTCCATCCTTTGAGGAGGAAGGGGGGGGCGGGGAAGCTCCTCCCCCCACCCCCTTTTCCTGCCCCCCTTCCCCTCCCCCCCCAGAAAATGGGGAGAAATGGGGGAAAAAAAACTCATCAGTGGCAATGGGGGGAGGGGGCACCCCGGCATGGGGGGGGGTGATTTTGGGGACACCCCACCCCCCCCCTCCCCTAAAAGGGAAGGGTGCCCCCCCTAGAGACTGTGAAAGGGGGTGACGAGGGGACCCCCCCCGCCCTGGTGTCACCCCAAAGGCTGCACTGCACTTTCTGGACTGGGTGTCCCCCCCCAGATTTGGGGTCCCTCCAAGCCCACCCCAGTTTCGGGGGGGTTTGGGTGTCCTTGTTGTTCCCCCCCACCCCGTGTGTCCCCCCCCTTCCATGATCACTCAGGACTTGGGGAGCCCCCCCTAAATTGGTGTCACCTCACCTCGTGTGTCCTCTCTGTGTGTCCCTGATGTCCGTCCGTCCGTCCCCCCCGTGTGTGTCCCCCTCCTGGGCTCCCCACACCCCCCCAAGCAATAACTGGAGCCGCCGGACGCGCCGATGGCAGAGGACGACGGCGGAGGTAGGGCCCTGCCCGGGTGTCCCCCCTGTCCCCCTGTGGTGGCAGCGTCACCCCAAGATGGGGGAAGAAGGGGGGAAACCGGGCCCACTAGGAGTTCAGGCTTCGTTTCCATGGTAACGGGACTAGGCCTGAGCTCTACTGCGAGGCCAGGCTGTGTTTCCGTGGTAACAGGACTAGGCCTGAGCTCTACTGTGAATCCAGGCTTCATTTCCATGGTAACGGGACTAGGCCTGAGCCCTTACCACAAGGCCAGGCTGTGTTTCCATGGCAACGGGAGCAGGCCTGAGCCTGCACTTTGAGATCAGGCTGTGTTTCCATGGTAACAGGACTAGGCCAGGCACTACTGCAAGGCCAGGCTGTGTTTCCATGGTAACAGGGCTTGGCCTGAGCTCTACTGTGAATCCGGGCTGTGTTTCCATGGTAATGGGACAAGGCCTGAGCTTTGCTGTGAATCAGGGCTGCGTTTCCATGGTAACGGGACAAGGCCTGAGGTCTGTTGTTAGTCCAGGCTGCATTTCCATGGTAACAGGACTAGGCTAAGGCCACCCTGTGTTTCCATGGTAACAGGACTAGGCCTAAGCACTACTGTTAGTCCAGGCTTCGTTTCCATGGTAACAGGATTAGGCCCGGCACTACTGCAAGGCCAGGCTGTGTTTCCATGGTAACAAGATCAAGCCAGAGTCCTCACTACAGTCCCAGGCTGTGTTTCCATGGTAACTGCACTAGGCCTGAGCAGTATTCTGACATCAGGCCATGTTTCCATGGTAACAGAGCTAGGCTAGGTACTGCTGCAAGGCCAGGCTACATTTCCCTGATAACAGGACAAGGACTGAACCTTCACAGTGGGATCAGGCTTGTTTCCATGGTAACAGGTGTAGGTCAAGTCCTACTGTGAGGCCAGGCTGCATTTCCATGGTAATGGGACTAGGCCTGAGCTCTACTGTGAGGCCAGGCTGCGTTTCCATGGTAACAGGACTAGGCTTGAGCCCTTACCACAAGGCCAGGCTGTGTTTCCATGGTAACGGGACTAGGCCTGAGCCCTTACCACAAGGCCAGGCTGTGTTTCCATGGCAACGGGAGCAGGCCTGAGCCTGCACTTTGAGATCAGGCTGCGTTTCCATGGTAACGGGAGCAGGCCTAAGCCCTGACTGCAAAGCCAGGCTGAGTTTCCATGGTAACAGGACTAGGCCTGACCCCTGACTGCAAGGCCTGGCTGCGTTTCCATGGTAACAGGAGCAGGTCTGAGCTTTATTGCAAGGCCAGGCTGCGTTTCCATGGTAACGGGACTAGGCCAGAGCCCCCAAATCAGGCCTCGCCCCCTTTTGGGGGGGCCGGGACCCCCCCAAAGCTGTTCTCCCCCCCGGGGGGGTCCCTGGGGGCGGCAGTTTGGGGGGTGGGGCCCCTGGGCGCCCCTCCCCCCCGACCAGCATGTCTGCATGTCCGACCCGCCGGTATTTATTGTAATATGCAAAAAAACCCCTAAACCCCCTGAATCAACCCCAACCTGCCCTCCCCCCTTCCATGGTGGGGGGGGTCCTCATTTATCGGGGTCCCCCCCTCCCCCAACCCCCGCTCCATCCCCCTTCCCCCCTCCCCAGCGCGGCGGGAGCCTTATGCAATGACTCCTATGCAAATGAGATGCTAATGAGGACTAATTGCTCCCTGGCCGCTCTCCCTCCCCCCTCCCCCCCCAATTCGCTGCATGTTTGGGGGGGGCCCCCCCTCGCCTCGTGCTTTTTTGGGGGGAGGGTCTCCAGCCCCTCCCCCCCGGGCTGCGCTGTAACGAGCTCCCCCCCCTTTAATTACTATTTATTAACACCTCATGAATATTCATGACCCCCCCTCCCTCCCCTGGGATCGGTGCAATCCCCCCTCCCCCCCCCATCTCCGGGGTTTGTTTTTTGGGGGGGGGGGCGCGCCCCCCGTTTTGGGGGGGGTCTCTGACTCAGGAAGGGGGGGGAGGGGCTGTGCCAAACGGGGGGGCCCCCGGGTGGGGGGTTGGGGGAGGGGCGGGGGCCCCGCGGGGGTGGGGGAGGGGCGGGGGGGGAGGGGCTCAGAGCTATTTTTTCACGCGGGGAATTGAACGGCCGCGAAATAAAAAGTGACCAAAAAAAAAAAAAAAAAAGAAACGAAAAAGGTGGAAATGGCCTTAAAATGGGGGAGGGGATTGGGGGAGGGGACTGGGGGAGGGTCCCGGGTGGGTGGCACCGCGGTGTCCCCTCCCTTGTCCCTCCTGTGTGCCCAGTGTCCCCTCCCGTGTCCCTCTGTCCCTTCTGGTGTCCCCTTCCCACTGTCCCCTCTGTCCCCTCTCGCCTCTGGTGTCACCTCCCGTGTCCCCCCTGTCCCCTCCCCGGTGTCCCCTCTCCCGTGTCCCCCCTGTCCCCTCCCCGGTGTCCCCTCTCCCGTGTCCCCCCGTCCCCTCCCCTGTCCCCTCCCTTGTCCCCTCCCTTGTCCCCTCTGTTCCTTCTGGTGTCCCCTCCCCTGTCCCCTCTGTCCCCTCACGTGTCCCGTGTTCCCTCCCCAATGTCCCCTCCCTCATCCCTCTGTCCCCTCCCCTCTGTCCCCTTTGTCCCCTCCCCCGTCCCCTCCGGTGTCCCTCTGTCCCCGCGGTGTCCGTCTGTCCGGCTGCAGCAGGAATAGAAAAGCTCTTTATTGGATGGGCGGGGCTGGGACGGGGCGGGGGACAGGGACATTGAGGGGGGTGACAGGGACATGGGGGGGGTGACAGGGACATGGGGACATGGGGGAGTGACAGGGACACGAGGGAGTGGCGGGGGGGACATTGTGGGGGGACAGGGACATGGGGAATCAGGGACATGGGGGTGACAGGGACATCGTGGGGGGACAGGGACGGGGACATGGGGACATTGGGGACACGGACATTGTGAGGGTGGACAGAGGGACATTGGGGACAAGGGGGCAGTGACAGGGACAGGGGATGACAGGGACATGGGGGACACAGGGACATCATGGGAGTGACGGGGACATGAGGGGGTGACAAGGGGGGGTGACAAGGGACAGAGCAGGGGAGGGGCCGCGGGTGGCCCCGGTGTCACAGTCGCGGTGTGGCGATGTCACAGTGTCACCAATGTCACCGACGTCACGGTGTCACCAATATTGCGGTGTCACCGTCACTCACAGTTTCGTCTCCCCCCTCCCTTCCCTCCCCCCCCATTAATTCATTAATTATTCATTAATTAAAAACGTCAGCAGCAGCAGCAGCGGGGCGGGGGAGGGGCGGCCTTGGGGACACGGGGACAGCGGATGGTGCCAGCCCATCCCCCACGGCACAGGAGGGGACAGGAGCGTCCCCAACGCCCGTGCGGTTCGGGGGGGGTCACAGTGTCACCCTCGGGGTCACGGTGTCACCCTCGGGGTCACGGTGTCACCCACGGGGTCACGGTGTCACCCATGGGGTCACGGGGTCACCTGCAGGTTCACGGTGTCACCCACGGGGTCACGGTGTCACCCTCGGGGTCACCTGTGGGGTCGCAGGGTCACAGTGTCACCCTCGGGATCACAGTGTCACCTTCAGGGTCACCCGCAGGGTCACCCACAGGGATGTGGGGTCACCTCTGGGGTCACCCAGAGGGACATGGTGTCACCCGTGGGGATGTGATGTCACCTATGGGGTCACAGTGTCACCCACAGTGTTGTGATGTCACCAGTGGGGTCACAGTGTCACCTGTGGGGTCACAGGGCCACCCACAGGAATGTGGTGTCACCTGTGGGGACAGGCATGGGTTGGTGTCACCCACAGGAATGTGACGTCACCCACGGGGTCACAGTGTCACCCACAGGGTCAGAGTGTCACCCCTGGGGTCACAGTGTCACCGATGGGGTCACAGTGCCACCCACAGTGTTGTGGTGTCACCAATGGGGTCACAGTGTCACCTGTGGGGTGATGGTGCCACTGATGCAGTCACGGTGTCACCCACAGGGACGTGGTGTCACCCAAGGGGTCACAGTGTCACCAATACGGTCACAGTGCCACCCACAGTGTTGTGGCGTCACTGATGGGGTCACAGTGTCACCCACAGTGTTGTGGTGTCACTCATGGGGACAGGGACACCCCGAGCTGTCCCCTGGGGCTTTGCTGGTGGCCCTGGTGTCACCCTTGGGGACACGGCTCATGTTCATGGTGGCACTTTAGGGACGAGGGGACAAAACGTGACCTCAGCGGGGACCTGTCCTTGTCCCCAGCAGTGACACGGTGGGGACCGTCCCCCTCATTGTCACCTTGGTGTCACCTCAGTGCCACCGAGCTGTCCTTGTCCTCGCAGTGTCACCTCCTTGTCACCGTTGTCCTCGTTGTCACTCGGTGCCACCGGGACCTGTCCTTGTCCTCCTGGTGTCACCTCACGGGGACCCATCCGTGTCCCCATTGTCACCACGAGTGCCACCACTCCTTGTCCTCGCTGCCACCAGGACGTGTCCTGGTCCCTGCCGGTGTCACCACGGGGTCCTGGTGGCTGCCACTCCATGGGGACACGTCCTTGTCCCTGCTGTCCTTGCCAGTGTCACCCGGGTGACATCTTCCTCCTCCTCGGTGTCACCACAGGGACCCTCCGTGTCCGTGTCCTTGTCCCCGTGGGTGCCCCGCTGTCCCCGCTGTCACATCAGGTGCCACCCGCCGTGTCCGTGTCCTCGCTGGTGTCACCTCAGGAGCCAGGGGGGCCCCTCCGTGTCCTTAGTGTCACCGCAGGGGCCACCAGAGCATCCCAAGGGCTGTGGGGGTGTCCCCGGGGTGTCCCCAAGGTGTCCCCAGGGCTGTGGGCGTGCCCAGGGGTGTCCCCAGGAGTGTCCCAGGGGTGTCCCCACTGTCCCCTCTCTCCCAGGGGTGTCCCCGAGGTGTCCCTTTTGTCCTGGCGATGTCCAGGTGTCCCCAGGGGTGTCCCCAGGGGATCTGGGAGTGTCCCCAGGGTGTCCCCTCTGTTGCTGGGGGTGTCTGGGTGTCCCCAGGGTGTCCCAGGAGTGTCCCCAGGGTATCTGAGAGTGTCCCCAGGGCTGTCCCCTCGGTGTCCCCTCGGTGTCCCCCCCTCCCCCCCCTCCCCCGGTCATACCTCGGACTCGAGGCTGGAGAAGTGGGCGGAGCCTCTGCGGGCCCCCAGCGGCTCCGCCCCCCCGCGCCCCCCCCCGCAGCTGTGGTGTGGGGGGGGTGGGGGAGGGGAGGGAGCCCCCCCTCGGGGGGAGGGGCCATGGGGGGGATGGGGGGGGTGATGGGGGTGGGGGTGGTGATGGGGGGAGGGTCCCCAGAGCCCCCCCCCACCCCAGAGCCCCCCCCAGGCCCCTCCCCCCCCCCACGCGCTCAGGTCCTCGAGGCTGCGCGAGGCCGGGGGGGGGCGGCGCGCGCAGGGGGGGCCGTGCCGGCGATGGGGCGGGGGGAGGGGCGCCCCCCAAAACCCTCCCCAGGGACCCCCCCCCCAATACCCGGAATGGTGGTGGGGGGCTGGGGGGGGTCCCCATCCCTGCCCCTCCCCCCCCCAGTCCCGGAGCCGCTCGGCCGAGCAGCTGCGGCAGCGGGGGGGAGGGGCGCGTAGTGCGGGGGGGGAGGAGGGGGGGGGGACCCCAAAAACTCCAGGCTGCCCCACCCCCCCCCCCCAGGCCCGTAACCCCCCCAGGGACCCCCTCCCCCCCCCGCCCCCCCAATTTCTCGGCCGACCAGCAGCGCCCCGGGGGGGGGTGCGGGGGGAGGGGTCCCCGCTCTCGGCCCCCCCGCACGGTGCAGAAATAGGGGGGGAGGGGCAGGGGGGGGAGGGGGTGGGGGTGGGGCGGGGAGCACCAGCACGGGGGGTGGTGCGGGGGGGGCGGGGGGGTCTGCGGGGGCGGGGGAGGGGCGGGGGGGGGAGGGGCGGGCTCGCACCCCTCCGAGTCCGAGTCGGAGATGTCGGGGTACAGCGCGGGGGGCGGGGCCAGGTGGGGGGGGCCGTGCCCCCCCCGGCACAGGTGAGGGTGGGGGCGGGGCCTCAGCAGGGGCTGAGCCTCGGGGTCCCCTCCCCCCCCCCCAGCCCGGGGGGGCCGGCGCGGGGCGGGGGGCGCGGGGGGGCTCCGCTCGTCCTCGTAGCTCAGGCGCGCGTACGCGAACGGGGGCTCGGGCTCGTCCCGGGGCCCCCCCCCCGAAGCCCCGGCCCCCCCCGCTCCGAGGGGCTCGTAGTGCCCGCGGGGGGGGGCGCGGCGCGGCCAGGGGGGGGTGAAGGGGTCCGGGGGGGTCGAGGGGGGGTAGCGGGGGGGGGGAGGGGAGCGGGACCCCCCCCCGGCCCGGCCGAGGCCCTGGGGCTCGATGGGGCCGTAGAAGCGATGGAAGGAATCGGGGGGGCCCCCCCGGCGCGAGGAAGGGGGGGGGAGGGGGCGCCAGCGCTCGGGGGGGGGGCGGCGGTCGCGGGGGGGGGTGGGGGTGGGGAGGGAGGGGGGCGTGGGGGGAGGGGCGGGCGCGCAGGGGGCGCGGAGGGCGTGGGGGGGGGGCGTGGGGGGCTCCTCGGCGCTGCAGCAGCTGTACATGCCCTGGGGGGGGAGGGGACACTGAGGGGACATGGGGACATTGGGGGGGGGGGGGGGGCAGTGGGTGTCCCCACCCTGTGCCCTGATGTCCCCCAATGTCCCCGTGTCCCCTCCGTGAAGCTCTGTGTCCCACCACTGTCCCCAATGTCCCCACATTGCCCCCCAGGTCCCCACGCCCCCAGTGTCCCCCAATCCCCCCCATATCCCCAATGTTCCTGATGTCCCCAATGTCCCCAAGTCCTCAATCCCCCCAGTGTCCCCACGTCCCCCCAATGTCCCCAATCCCCACAATCCCCCCGATGTCCCCAATGTCCCAAACACCCCCAATGTCCCCAGTGCCCCCAATGTTCCCAATGTTCCCAGTGTCCCCCATGCCCTGCATATCCCCAATGTCCCCAAGCCCCCCAATGTCCCCTCATATCCCCAATATTCCCAATGTCCCCAATGCCCCCAATGTCCCCAACGCCCCCAATGTCCCTGATGTCCCCAATGTCCCCAATGCCCCTCTAGTCCCCCCAATGCCCCAATGTCCCCCATGCACCCCAATGCCCCCAATGTCCCCAATGTCCCCCATGCACCCCATATCCCCAATGTCCCCAATGTCCCCAATCCCCCAATCTCCCCAGTGTCCCCAATGCCCCCAATGCCCCCAATGTCCCCAATGTCCCCCATGCACCCCATATCCCCAATATCCCAATGTCCCCAGTCCCCCCGATGTCCCCAATGTCCCCGATGTCCCCGTACCCTGCTGATGGCCAGCAGGCAGCGCAGCCGCCCAGGTGTGCCCAGGTGCCTCAGTTTCCAGTGCACCAGGTGCTCCCAGGCGAACACGAGCAGGCTCAGCCCCATGGCCACCAGCAGCATGTAGAACACCCCGGCCATGTTGTCGATGTCCAGCTTGCTGCTCATCACCTCCAGCTTCTCCTGGTGGCAGATCCCCGACAGCCAGAGCCGCTCCAGCATCTCGATCTCGTCTGGGGTGGGGCAGGCACGGGGGTCAGGGGGGCATGGGGGGGCATCTCGGGGGGGGTTTGGGGGCGTTTCAGGGGGTTTGGGGGCATCTTGGAGGGGTTTGGGGACGTTTCAGGGGGGTTAGGAGGCATCTCAGGGGGTTTGGAGGCATCTTGAGGGGTTTGGGATAATCTCAGAGGTGTTTGGGGGCATCTCAGGGGGGTTTGGAGGAACTCTTTGGGTCTTAGAGGGGTTCCCAGAGCTCCTAGAGAAGTTTCTTGGGGGTTTGAAGGCATCGTGGGGCGTTTGGGGGCATCTCAGAGGGGTTTGGGGGCATCTTGCAGGGGTTTGGGGGCATTTCAGGGGGGTTTGAGGGCATCTCAAGCGGGTTTAGTGTCATCTTGGGGGCTTTGAAGGTCATCCTGCTGGGATTAGGGGGTGGCTTTAGGGCTTGGGGGTCATCTCAGGGGGTTTGGGGACATCTGGGGGGCTTTGAAGGCCATCTTGGAGGGTTTGAGGGTCATCTTAGGAGGTTGAGGGGTCGTTTTAAGGTGTTGGAAGGTCCAAAACCCCTCCAGGACACCCAAATCCCCCCCAAACCCACCGTCCCCCAGGAGCTGGAGCAGGGCCAGGTCCACGGGGCGTTTCCAGCGGGATCCCCTCTGCAGGGCGATGCCGTAGGGACCCCAAATCCCCCAAAACCACCCCAAAAACGCCCTAAAGACCCCCCAAATCCCCCCAAACCCACCGTCCCCCAGGAGCTGGAGCAGGGCCAGGTCCACGGGGCGTTTCCAGCGGGATCCCCTCTGCAGGGCGATGCCGTAGCCGGTGGAGGCAAAGACCTTCCCCGAGCCGATGGTGACGAGCTTGCAGCCCTCCTCCTTGCGGGCCATGTAGTTCAGCACGGCCGCGTCGTAGATGAAGGCGTCCAGCTTGCTGCGGGGCACGCCCACCGGCCTAAGCCACGCCCACTGCGCGGAGACCCCGCCCACAGCACATAGAGCCCGCCCACGGCATCACCTGTGCACTAAACCTGGCGCCCTATGCCCCGCCCACAGCCTGCAGGCCACGCCCATGCACACCAGGCTCCGCCCATGGCCGCTAAACCTTGCCCACAGCCTCACCTGTGCACTAAGCCCCGCCCACAGGACTTGCCACGGTGACATCAATCCCCACAAACCCCGCCCATCACCTACAGGCCACGCCTACATCCTCTAAACCACGCCCTGTTAGTTAAGCCCCACCCACAGGTGGTTAACCTGTATTCAAACCACGCCCACAGAGACACACCCATTGCATAAATTATACAAAGCCACGCCCATTCACAATCAGGCTCTGCCCACTCCAATAAATCCCCACCCCTTAAGCCCCTCCCCTTCATCCAAGGCCCCTCCTCTATTTGGTTCTGTCCATCCTATGTCACGCCCACGCCAAACCACGCCCATCTATCACAAACCCCTCCCCCTCCCAGGCTCCTCCCATCCCAGACCACGCCCCCAGACCCTGCCTCATTTCTCCCCTCTACCCCATTATTTCCTCCATTTTTAACCCCATTTTCTCCCCTTTCCCCCATTCCCCCCCTTTTCCCCTATTATTTCTCCATTTCCCCCATTTCCCCCCATTTTTCCCCCATTATTTACCCCCTGTACCCCATTTTCCCCCCATTTCCCCTCATTTTTCCACATTTCCCCCATTTTCCCCATTTCTCCCCCATTTACCCCCATTTTCCCCAATTTCTCCCCATTCCCCCATTCTTCCCCCGTACCCCATTTTTCCCCTGTTATTCCCCCCCAAACCCCATTTCCCCCCATTTCCCCCCATTTCTCCCCCATTTTTCCCCATTTCTTCCATTTCTCCCCCATTTCCCCCCCATTTTTCCCCCATTTCTTCCCATTTCCCCCCATTTCCCCCCATTTCTCCCCCATTTTTCCCATTTCCCCCGGTTTTTACCCCGTTTTGAGGTGCTGCAGCGCGTCCTCCACGCCGCGCTGGTTGTAGCGCACCATGTAGCTGTGCATGGCCGGGTAATTGCTGCGGATGTTCTTCTCCGTGGAGCCGTTGGGCACCGTCCCGAACTTCAGAGGGGGGTACTGCTCCTGGGGCCGCTGGAACTGCACCCCAAAAACACCAAAAACCACCTCAGAAACCCCAAAAATCCATGGGAACACTCAACAACACACTTGGGTCAAGAGGGACCCAAAAGCACCACCATGAACTTCAGAGGGGGGTGCTGCTCCCGGGGCCGCTGGAACTGCACCCCAAAAACCCAAAAAAATCACATCAGGAACCCCAAAAATCACATCAGAAACCCCAAAATTCACTTCAGAAACCCCAAAAATCCGTGGGAACGGGCAAAAAACCACCTGGGCCACCAAATGCCCAAAAGTGACAACAAGTGACCCTCCTGGTGTCCCCTCAATGTCCCCCCAGTGTCTCTCTGATGTCCCCCCAGTGTCTCCCCAGTGTCCCCTGCTGTCCCCTGCTGTCCCCTCCTGATGTCCCCCTGGTCTGCCCCCAGTGTCCCCCTGGTTTCCTCTCGATGTCCCCCTGGTCTCCCCGCCATGTCCCTGTGGTGTCCCACCTGATATCCCCCCAATGTCCTCTCGGTGTCCCCCTGGTTTTCCCCACAATGTCCCCTCAGTGTCCCCACAATGTCCCCTTGGTGTCCCCACAATGTCTCCCTGGTATCCCCCAGTGTCCCCCTGGTGTCCCCACAATGTCCTCCTGGTCTCCCCCTGACGTCTCCTTGATGTCCCCCTGGTTTCCCCACTGTGTCCCTGTGGTGTCCCCCCAGTGTCCTCACAGTGTCCCCCATGGTGTCCCCCCGATGTCCCCATGGTGTCCCCCCGATGTCACCTCAATGCCCTCCTGATGTCCCCCCTGATGTCCCCCCGGTGTCCCCTTGTGTCACCTTGCGGTCGCTGAGGCCGGACACGGTGTCCACGTACTCCTCCTGGATCATGAATGCCGCCAGGTTGGCCGTGTAGCTGGCGAGGAAGATGACGGCGAAGAAGGCCCAGACCAGCACCATGATCTTGCTGGTGGTGCCCTTGGGGTTCTCCACCGGCACCGAGTTGTTGAACACCAGCGCCCACAGCAGCCAGATGGACTTGCCGATGGTGAAGGTGGAGCCACCCGCACCTGGGGGGACAGGGGACACGGGGACAGGGTCACCTGGGGTCACCTGGGGTCACCTGGGGACACCATGGGGACACAAAGGGACAGGGGACACCATGGGGGACAAGAGCAGCCAGATGGACACGCCGATGGTGAAGGTGGAGCCACCCGCGCCTGGGGGGACAGGGGACATGGGGACAGGGTCACCTGGGGTCACACAGAGTCACCAAGGGACAGGGGACACCATGGGGACACACAGGGACAGGGGACACCATGGGGGACACCAACACCAAGAGCAGCCAGATGGACACGCCAATGGTGAAGGTGGAGCCACCCGCGCCTGGGGGGACAGGGGACACGGGGACAGGGTCACCTGGGGTCACCTGGGGACAAGGCACACCATGGGGTCAACACAGGTGACACCAACAGCAGCCAGATGGATTTGTCACTGATGAACGTGGAGCTCCCCAGTCCTGGGGGACACTGAGGGGTCACCTGGGGACACTGAGGGGTCACCTGGGGACACCAGGGGGTGGCACAGGGAGAGAGGGACACTGGGAGGGTCACAAGGGGACACGAGGGGACCCCATCAATGCCCAGAGCAGCCAATGGATTCATCACTGGTGAACGTGGAGCTCCCCAGTCCTGGGGGACACCTGGGGACACTGAGGGACACCTGGGGGTGACACAGGGACAGGGGGACACTCACGCTGGCCGCTGGCCAGGCTCCGGTTGTAGCCCACGGGGCTGAAGTACTCGAAGATGAAGACGGTGACGGCCACCACGGTGAGACACATGACGAACATCATCACCCACACGGCCGGGCTGTACGGCTCTGAGGGGACATCGGGGACATGAGGGGACATCAGGGGACACCAGGGGACATGGGGGACATCAGGGGGCATGAGGACATTGGGGACATGGGGACACATGGTGAGACACATGACGAACATCATCACCCACACGGCCGGGCTGTACGGCTCTGAGGGGACATTGGGGACATGAGGGGACATCGGGGACATGGAGGGACATGGGGACACATGGTGAGACACATGAGGAACACCATCACCCACACGGCCGGGCTGTACGGCTCTGAGGGGACATCGGGGACATTGGGGACATCAGGGGACACCAGGGGACATGGGGGACATCAGGGGACATCGGGGACATGGAGGGACATGGAGAGACGTGGGGACACACGGTGAGACACATGAGGAACATCATCACCCACACGGCCGGGCTGTACGGCTCTGAGGGGACATTGGGGACATCAGGGGACATTGGGGACATGGGGGGGATCCCAATTGGGGTTTGTGGGTCCCACTTGGGTTTTGGGGTTCCCAGTTGAGTTTTGAGGGATCCCAGTTGGGTTCCGATAGATCCCATTTGGGTTTGGGGGATCCCAGTTGGGTTTGGGAGATCCCAGTTTGGTTCTGATGGATCCCAGCTGGGTTTTACAGATCCCAGTTGGGTTTTGAGGGATCTCAGTTGGGTTTTGGGGGATCCCAGTTGGGTTCTGATAGATCCCAATTGGGTTTTGCAGATCCCAGTTGGGATCTGTGGATCCCAGTTGGGTTTGGGGGATCCCGGTTGGGATTGGGGGATCCCAGTTGGGATTTTGGGGTACCCAATCAGGATTTGGGGTTTTTGGGGTACCCAGGAAGGCGGAGGGGGACACGGTGCCGTTGCTCCTGGACACCATCACGCTGATGCCGGTTGGGTTTGGGGGATCCCAGTTGGGATTTTGGAGATCCCAGTTGGGTTCTGCAGATCCCAATTGGGATTTTGGAGATCCTAACCAGGATTTGGGGTTTTTGGGGTCTCTTTGGGGTTTTTGGGGTACCCAGGAAGGCGGAGGGGGACACGGTGCCGTTGCTCCTGGACACCATCACGCTGATGCCGGTCTCCACGAAGGGCACGGAGAAGTCGATGATCTCGGAGCGCTCCTCGTTGATGGTCAAGGAGCCGATGGCCATGTCCGCGCGCCGGTAAAACACCTGGGCGGGGCAGGGCGTGGTCAGGGGGCGTGGCCGGAGGGGCGTGGTCAGGTGAGACATTTTTGGATCCCCTAAGCCCTCCCCATCCCCCTCTTGGTTGCCCTCCCTGGGGGTCTCTCCCCAGCCCCAATAACCACGGGGTGTCCATGGTGGGTTTGGGGTATTTTGGGGTACAAAGGGATATTTTTGGGGTGCAGAGGGGTATTTTTGGGTTACATGGAGGTGTTTTTGGGGTCCCACCTCCCTTCTTGACCCTCCCTGGGGGTCTCTCCCCACCCCCCATCCCCAAAGGGTATCCATGGTGGGTTCTGGGGTATTTTTGGGGTTCAGAGGGGTATTTTTGGGGTACATGGAGGTGTTTTTGGGGCACAGAGGGATATTTTTGGGGTACATGGAGGTGTTTTGGGGGTCCCACCTCCCCCCATGCCCTCCTTGACCCTCCCTGGGGGTCTCTCTCCATCCCCTTTGCCACAGGGTATCCATGATGGGTTTGGGGTATTTTGGGGGTACAGAGGGGTATTTTTGGGGCACAGGGAGGTGTTTTTGGGGTCCCACCTCGCCCACCATGCCGTTCCAGACGCCGTCGATCTTCTTGCCGTGCTTGCCGTTGGTGACCAGGTACAGGTCGTAGGTGAAGCCCAGGGCCCGCGCCAGGCGCTTCAGGATGTCGATGCAGAAACCTTTGCAGCACTTCTTCTCAAAGGGCGGGGGGCTGCAGGGGACCCCAAAAGTGGTGGGGACACCCCCAGGGTCTTGGGGACACCCCCAGGGTCTTGGGGACACCCTCAGGGTGGTGGGGACACCCCCAGAATGAGGACAACCCCATGGCAGTAGGAACAAACCCAGGGTGCTGGGGACAGCCCCAAGGTCCTGGGGTCACCCCCGGGGTCTTGGGGACACCACCAAGGTGGTGGGGACACCCCTGGGATGGTGGGGACTTCTCTAAAATGGTGGGGACACCCCCAAGGTCATGGGGACACCCCCAGACTGCCGGGGACACCCCCAGGGTCCTGGAGACAGCGCCAGAGTCTTGGGGACACCCCCAAAGTGGTGGGGACACCCTCAGGGTGTTGGGGACACCACCAGAGTCTTGGGGACATTCCCAGGGTCCTGGGGACACCCCCAAAGTGGTGGGGACACCCTCAGGATCTTGGGGACACCCCCAAAGTGGTGGGGAGACCCCCAAGGAGGTGGGGACACCCTCAGGATCTTGGGGACACCCCCAGACTGCTGGGGACACCCTCAGGGTCTTGGGGACACCCCCAAAGTGGTGGGGAGACCCCCAAGGTGGTGGGGACACCCTCAGGATCTTGGGGACACCCCCAGACTGCTGGGGACACCCTCAGGGTCTTGGGGACACCCCCAAAGTGGTGGGGACACCCCCAAGGTGGTTGGGACAACCCTCAGGGTCTTGGGGACACCCCCAGGTGTCCCCCAGGTGTCCCCGCGGTGTCCCCACCTGGCGGTGCGGTTGAGCTGGCGCCGGCAGGGCACGGAGTCGCGGATGCAGGTGCCGGTGGCGGGGTCGGTGTTCTCCACGATGACAAAGGGACGTTCCTCCAGCGTGGCCACCGTCAGGTGCCGCCCATCCTCCACGGGCTGCAGGAACCGCCCGTAGCGCGACCACACCGGGTACTTGAGCCTCAGCACCTGCTGCTCCCAGCTGCCCACCTGGAGGGGACATTTGGGGACACGTGGGGACAAGGCCAAGGTGTCACCATTGACAGTGTGACCACACCGGGTACTTGAGCCTCAGCACCTGCTGCTCCCAGCTGCCCACCTGGGGACATTTGGGGACACGTGGGGACAGGTGGGGACACGTAGGGACAGGTGGGGACAAGGCCAAGGTGTCACCATTGACAGTGTGACCACCCCGGGTACTTGAGCCTCAGCACCTGCTGCTCCCAGCTGCCCACCTGGGGACATTTGGGGACATGTGGGGACACTTGGGGACACCCGGAGGGTGACAGGAAAAGGTGTCACTATGATGGGATGTCACCACCTACAATGCAACCACCTACAGTGTGACCACACCGGGTACTTGAGCCTCAGCACCTGCTGCTCCCAGCTGCCCACCTGGAGGGGACATTTGGGGACATGTGGGGACACGTGGGGACACCCAGAGAGTGACAGGCCAAGGTGTCACCATGATGGGATGTCACCACAGAAAGGGTCACTGCTAGGGACAATGACGGTGGGTAACAGGCAGAGGAAATGTCACCGTGCCAGGGTGTCACCTTGTGGACAATGTCACCATGGTAGGGAAATGGTGGGGGACAGGCCAAGGTGTCACCATGGTGTCACCATGATGTCACCATGGCAAGGTGTCACTGCCAGGGACAATGACAGGGTCTCCTCAGTAGGCAACAGGCAGAGGAAATGTCACCGTGCCAGAGTGTCACCTTTGGGGACAATGATGCCATCACCATGGTAGGGAAATGGTGAGGAAGAGGACAAGGTGTCACCATGATGGGACATTCCTGCTGGGGACAATGACAGGATCACCTTGGTGGGACCCCAGCCAAGGTGTCACCGTGGCAGGGCAGGAGGCTGAGCCGTGTCCCCGTCACTGCCAGGTGTCACCGTCACTGCCCAGGTGTCACCGCCACCCCCGCGTGCCATGTTGTTGCTGTGACAACACAGCGTGACAGTGGCGTGAGGGGCGGGACAGTGAAGAGCAGATGGCACCAAGCCCTGGGGACGCTGTGGTGGCATTGTCACCATGCCTGGAACTCCAACACTGAGCAGACGGGCGCCCTGGGGACATCCCTGTCCCCAAGGTGACACTCACCACCTCCCAGGTGCGCTCCTTGTTGAGGGAGATGACGACCAGCGAGGGGTTCACCAGGTACCCGTCCTCGTTGAAGGAGAAATCCTTCTGTCCCCACGTGATGTTCATGAAGTACCTGCCCAACATGACCCAAGAGTGTCTGGGGTCACCTGGATGTCCCCAACACGACCCCAAGTGTGTTTAGGGTCACCTGAATGTCTCCAACCCAACCCTGAGCGTGTCTAGGGTCACCTGAATGTCCCCAAATGGATCTAGAGCCACCCAACTGTCCCCAACCCAACCAAACCCCAGTCACAACCACGTCTTAGGTCATCCAACTGTCCCCAACCCAACTGTTCCCAACCATGTCTAGAGCCATCTGAATGTCCCCAACCCAACTGTCCCCAGCCTAATCCCAGCCATGTTTAGAGCCATCTAAATGTCCCCAACCCAACTGTCCCCAACCCAATTGTCCCCAACCCAACTGTCCCCAACCCAACCCCAACCATGTCTAGAACCATGTCTAGAACCATGTCTAGAGCCACCTGAATGTCCCCAAACCAACTGTCCCCAACCATCTCCAGAGCCACCTGAATGACCCCAACCCAACTGTCCCCAAACATGTCTAGAGCCACCTGAATGTCCCAAATCCAGCTGTCCCCAACCCAACTGTCCCCAGCCTAACCCCAATCACATCTAGAGCCACCACTACCCTCCCACCACCCCAACCCACCTGCCACCCCACCCCAGCAGCGCCACCCCCTTCCACCAGCACCAGCTATGCAGGTTGTCGTTGATCTGGGTGACGTTGGGCATGCGGCAGTCGTTGTTGAACTGTCCCCAACCCAACCCCAGCCCAGCTGCCACCCCCCCAGCAGTGCCACCCCGCCCGGGCAGCAGCACCTGTGCAGGTTGTCGTTGATCTGGGTGACGTTGGGCATGCGGCAGTCGTTGTTGAACTGTCCCCAACCCAACCCCAGCCCAGCTGCCACCCCCCCAGCAGTGCCACCCCGCCCGGGCAGTGCCACCCCGCCCGGGCAGCAGCACCTGTGCAGGTTGTCGTTGATCTGGGTGACGTTGGGAGCGCGGCAGTCGTTGTTGAACTCGGGGATGAAGCCGTAGTCGCGCAGCAGCGCCTCGGCGCCCTTGGCCACGATGGCCACGCCGTTGTGCACGCGGTGCTGCAGGTCGTCGCGCCAGCCGGCCGACAGCACGGCGAACAGCCCGGCGGGCACGTGCTCGGGCAGCTGCTCGCTTCCCCCCAGGTTGGTGCCCACCACGAACCAGATGTAGCCGGGCCCGGTGAGGCCGGCGTCGCGCGCGGCGCGGAACACGGCCTCGGCCTCGTCGCGCGAGCAGTAGAGCAGCCGGATCTGCGCCGAGACCTCGCGCAGCTGCCGGCGCGTCCGGGCGCCCTCGGGGTCGTCGGTGAGGTTCAGGGTGACCACGCCGCGGTGCTCCCAGCCGATGAAGCTGCTGTCGGTCAGCACCTCCACGTAGTCCACAAAGTCCTCGTAGCCCGGCAGCAGCGTGGTGACCACGGCGAAGGCCGTCCAGTCGTACTCCTCCAGCACCTCGAAGATCACCTGGAGCTGCTGCTCCGTGGAGGAGCCCAGCTGCAGGAAGGTGGAGCCCTTCTCCTGTGGGCGTGGCAGGGTGGGGGACACAGGGTGGGGACAGTCACGTTGGGGACAGTTGGGTCACGCCAGACGTGGTTGGGGTTGGGGACAGTTGGGTTGAGGATGGTCGGGTGGGGCTGGAAGGTGGTTGGGGACAGCTGGGTGGATCTGCAGGGATGTTTGGGTGACACTGGACACGGTTGGGGCCTGGGGACAGTTGGGTTGGGGACAGTCACGTTGGGGACAGTTGGGTCACACCAGGGTTAGGGACAGTTGGGTTGAGGATGGTCGGGTGGGGCTTGAATGTGTTTGGGGTTTGGGGACCAGGGAGTTGGGGACAGCTAGGTGGATCTGCAGGGATGTTTGGGTGACACTGGACACAGCTGTGGCTTGGGGACAGTTGGGCTGGGGACAGTCACGTTGGGGACAGCTGGGTCACACCAGACGTGGTTGGGGTTAGGGACAGTTGAGGGTTGAGGATGATCAGGTGTTGGGGTTTGGGGACCACGGGGTTGGGGACAGTTGGGTGGATCTACACCTGGTTGGGGATGTTTGGGTGACACTGGACACGGTTGGGGCCTGGGAACAGTCGGGTTGGGGACATTCAGGTGGCTCTAGACACGGCTGGGGTTAGTATGGGGACAGCTGGGTGACAGAAGACATGGCTGGGGTTGTATTGGGTGGCTCTGGACACAGCTGGGGACAGTTGGGTGCCCCTAGACAGGGCTGGGGACATTCAGGTGGCTCTAGACACGGTTGGGGTTGGGCTGGGGACAGCTGGGTGACACAAGACATGGCTGGGGTTGTATTGGGTGGCTCTGGACACAGCTGGGGACAGTTGGGTGCCCCTAGACATGGTTGGGGTTGGGTTGGGGACAGCTGGGTGACACAAGACATGGCTGGGGTTGTGTTGGGTGGCTCTGGACACAGCTGGGGACAGTTGGGTGCCCCTAGACAGGGCTGGGGTTGCCGACAGTTGGGTTGAGCACAGCTGATTGCTTCCAGCTCCATCTGGGGACCCTCGGCTGTCCCTAAACCCACTCGGGGTCACCTCGGGGGGCGTCACCTTGGGCGTGAGGACGATGGCGGAGCCGCCGTTGACGCCGATGATGGGCACGGAGGTCTGGGCCGAGATGAAGTCCAGGATCTGCGCCACGGCCTCGGAGCGCGTGTCGTCCTCGAAGACGACGCCGTGGATGCGCAGCGAGCTCAGCACGTCGCACAGCCGCACGATCAGGCTGCGCGGGTTGGTGTCGTTCAGCACCACCCCCACGGGGTTCACGTCCAAGGAGAAGTTCCGGAAGGTTCCGGGCGCCAGGCGGGGCCCGGCGGGGCCGTAGGAGGCTCCGCTCAGGATCACGGCCACGTTGAGCGTCCGGCGCGGCGCCGCCGGCGGCTCCAGGAAGGGGCTGGCGCAGGCCAGGGCCAGGGCGAGCAGCATCCTGCCGGCGGGGACGGGGAGCGGGACCACCGGGGGGCTCATGGTGCCACCACCGCTGCGCCCTGAGGGGACACCAGTACCCACCAGTGAGCACCAGTGACCAGCAGTGAGCACCAGTGACCACCAGTAACCACCAGTGAGCACCAGTAACCAGCAGTGAGCACCTGTACCCACCAGTAACCACTGGTGACCACCAGTAACCACCAGTGAGCACCAGTAACCACCAGTGAGCATCTGTACCCACCAGTGACCACCAGTAACCACCAGTAACCACCAGTGAGCACCAGTGACCAGCAGTGAGCACCTGTACCCACCAGTGCTCACCAGTAACCACCAGTGAACACCTGTACTCACCAGTAACCACCGGTAACCACCAGTGACCACCAGTAACCACCAGTGAGCACCAGTAACCAGCAGTGAGCACCTGTACCCACCAGTAACCACTGGTGACCACCAGTAACCACCAGTGAGCACCAGTAACCACCAGTGAGCATCTGTACCCACCAGTGACCACCAGTAACCACCAGTAACCACCAGTGAGCACCAGTGACCAGCAGTGAGCACCTGTACCCACCAGTGCTCACCAGTAACCACCAGTGAACACCTGTACTCACCAGTAACCACCGGTAACCACCAGTGACCACCAGTAACCAGCAGTGACCAACAGTAACCACCAGTGCTCACCGGTAACCACCAGTGAGCACCAGTAACCAGCAGTGAGCACCAGTGACCAGCAGTGAGCACCAGTGACCAGCAGTGACCACCAGTAACCACCAGTGCTCACCAGTGACCACCAGTAACCACCAGTGACCACCAGTAATGTCCCAGCAACAGGGAATCCGACATGGAGATATCAGTGCCCACCAGTGACCACCAGTGCCCAGCAGGAACCACCAGTGACCCCATCAGTGACCACCAGTGACCACCAGTGACCCCATCAGTGCCCACCAGTGCCCACCAGGGCCAGGGCGAGCAGCATCCTGCCAGCAGGGACAGGCACAGGGACCGGGGGGCTCATGGTGCCACCACCGCTGTGCCCTGAGGGGACACCATGGGGACAGGGTCACCAGTGTCTACCAGTGCCCACCAGTGCCCACCAGTGCCCACCGGTGACCACCAGTCACCACCAATGACCACCAGTCACCACCAGTAAACACCAGTGCCTACCAGTGCCCACCAGTAACCTCCCAGCACCAGGAGATCAGACATGGTGATATCAGTGCCCACCAGTAACCACCAGTGACCCCCCAGCAGCAGGGGAGGGGGGAAATGGTGATAATTGTGCCCACCAGTAACCCACCAGTGCCCACCAGTAACCACCAGCAACAGAAGAGGGTCAGGCATGGAGATATTGGTGCCTACCAGTAACCACCAGTGCCCACCAGTACCCACCAGTAACCTCCCAGCAGCAGGGGAGGGTCAGACACGGAGATATCAGTGCCCACCAGTGCCCACCAGTGCCCACCAGTAACCCCAGTAACAGCCCAGCACAAAACCCAGTCACTGTCCCCAAAGCAGCAGGGACAAACCCCCCTCGCTGTCCCCAGGATGGGGACACACACACACAAATCTGTCACCGTCCCCAAAACACTGGGGACAAACCCCCGTCACCGTCCCCATGGCAATGAGGTGACAAACTGCTTTGTCCCCAAAGCAGCGGGGACAAACTTGTGTCACTGTCCCCACAGCGGTGGGGTGACAGACCTGTGCTGGTGGGTGACAAACTCCTGTCACTGTCCCCAAAACAGCAGGTGACAAACCTCTGTCACTGTCCCCAAAACAGGGGGACAAAGCCCTGTCACTGTGCCCAAAACAGCAGGTGACAAACCTCTGTCACTGTCCCCAAAACAGCGGGGGACAAACCCACGCCATTGTCCCCAAAACAGTGGGGACAACGCTGTGCTGGTTGGTGACAAATCCCTGTCACTGTCCCCCAAACAGCAGGAACAAACCTGTGCCAGCAGGTGACAAACCCCTGTCACTGTCACCAAAACAACGGGGACAAAGCCCTGTCACCGTCCCCAAACCAGCAGGAACAAACCGGTGCCAGCGGGTGACAAACCTGTGTCATTGTCCCCAGAACAGCAGGGACAAACCCGTGCCAGGAGGTGACAAACTCCTGTCACCATCATCCCAAAAAGCAGCAGGAGGGTGACAAACCCCTGTCCCCATCCCCACACCAGCGAGGACAAACTGTCCCCGTGCCAGAGGGGGACACAACCCCCCGTGTCATTGTCCCCACACCCCCCCTGTGTCATTGTCCCCACACCCCCCGTGTCATTGTCCCCACAGCCCCTGTGTCATTGTCCCCACAGCCCCCGTGTCATTGTCCCCACAGCCCCTGTGTCATTGTCCCCACACCCCCCGTGTCATTGTCCCCACGCCGGCAGCAGACAAAGCTGTGTCACCGTCCCCGTGACGACAGGGTGACAATTCAATGTCCTCACCCCCCTCCGTGTCCCCCCCAGGTGCCACCGGCTGTGTCCCCCTCCTGTTCCCTCCGTGTCCCCAGCCCCGGTGCCACCCCCTGTGTCCCCTCCGTGTCCCCTCCGGGTCCTACCTGGCCCAAGCTCCTCTCGGGGGGGCTCTGCCTCATCTCGGCCGGGGGGGACAACACGGAGAGGACACTGGGGGGGGGGTTGGGGACACTGGGGGGGTTGGGGACACACACGGGGGGGGTTGGGTTGGTGGCAGCACCTGGGGGAGGAGGGGACAGTGAGGGGGGGGAGGTCCAGCCCTTCTATCCCCCCCTGATCCTCCACTCAAAAAAGCCCAAAATGTCCCCAAAATGTCCCCAAAATGTCGGATCCCCCCCGCCCCCAGCTCTCAACTCCCATCCCAGTTTACCCAGTTGGTTCATCCTGGGCCCCCCAGGCCATTTCCAGTTCACCCAGTTGGATCCCAGTACCCCCAGTGCCACTCTGACACCCCCCAGCTGGATCCCCGTTCCTCCGAGTCCCCCAGACTGGTCCCCAGTGCCCTCCCAGTTAAACTCCAGCATCTCCCAGTCCTCCCTCCCCTCCCATTCCACAGCCCCGAGCTGGGTCCCAGCTGGGTCCCAGCTCCTCCCAGTATCCCCCATTCCACCCCAAAACCCTCCCAGTGCCTCCCAGTATCTCCCATTCCACCCCAAATCCCTCCCAGTCCCTCCAAATCCCATTCAAGGCCCCCCAGCTGGATCCCAGTTTATCCCAGTTCCCCTCCCATCCCTTCCCAGTGCCTCACAGTGAGACCCCAGCACTCCCCAGTTCCCTCCCAGTCCCATTCTAGCCCCCCCCAGCTGCCCCAGTCCCTCCCAGTTCCCCCCTCTCCCTTTCCAGTCCCTCCCAGTTCCCCCCCCTCCCATTCCCTCCCTCCCAGTCCCTCCCAGTTGGCCCCAGCTCCTTCCATTCCTCATTCAGGTCTCCCCATTCCCCCCATCCCAATCCTCCCAGTCCCCCCCCAGTCCCCCAAACTGGTTTCCAGCTCCCTCTCCATCCCTTCCCAGTTCCTCCCAGTCCCCCAAACTGGTTCCCAGCTCCCTCTCCATTCCCTCCCAGTCCCCCCAGTCCCTCCCAGTCCCCCCAAACTGGTTCCCAGTTTCCTCTCCATCCCCTCTCAGCTCCCCAGTTCCATCCCAGTCCCCCCCAGTCCCCCAGACTGGTTTCCAGCTCCTTCTCCATCCCCTCCCAGTCCCCCCAGTCCCTCCCAGTCCCCCAAACTGGGTCCCGGTTCCCTCTCCATCCCCTCCCAGTCCCCCAAACTGGTTCCCAGTTCCCTCTCCATCCCCTCCCAGTCCCCCCAGTCCCTCCCAGTCCCCCAGACTGCTTCCCAGTTCCCTCTCCATCCCCTCCCAGTCCCCCCAGTCCCTCCCAGTCCCCCCAAACTGGTTCCCAGCTCCTTCTCCATCCCCTCCCAGCCCCCCCCCCCAGTCCCCTGCAACGAGACCCCGGCACCTCCTATTCCCCCCCCAAACCCTCCCAGTCCCCCCCAGTTTGACCCCGACCCCCCCAACTGGGCACCATCTCCCCCCCCCCACCCCCTCCCAGCCCTCCCAGTGCCTCCCAGTCCCTCCCAGTGCCTCCCAGTCCGGCCCCGCCGCTCCCCCCCCCCGCCCTGCAGCACCCGCTGCCGCTCGCAGAATACTAATAGGGCAGGCGGGCGGTGCGGCGGGGCCGCCTGTCTGTCCGTCCGTCTGTCCGTCTGTCTGTCCCTGTGTCCTGCTGGCTGTCCCCGTGTCTGTCTGTCCCTGCCCCCCACTCCCCGCGGGTATCGGGGTGTCCCAGCCGGCGGGGAAAGGGAAGAGGGGGGGGGTTTGGGGTGTTGCAGGGTGGGGGGCTGTGGTGGTTTTGGGGTGTCAGGGTGTTGTCGGGGTGTTGGGGGGTGTTCTTGGGGTAGTTTTGGGTGTTGTTGGGTTTTTAGGGGTGTCGGAAAGGGTTGGGGGTGTCGGGGGGTTCGGGGGTGTCGAGGGGTGTTGAGGGGCGCCAAGGGGATTGGGGTTGTTTGGGGGTGTCAGGGAGGTGTTGGGGTGTTGCTGTTGGGGTGTTGCTGTTGGGGTGTTGTTGGGGTGTTTGTGGAGGGGCTCTGTGGGTTCTTGGGGGATTTTCTGGCGTTTGGGGGTGCCAGGGAGCTGTGGGGGGGGTCTCGAGGGTTGGGGTCTATGGGGGGGATATCAGGGATGGTTTTGGATGTTGGAAAATTCGGGGGGGGGGCTCAGGGGGTGTTGGGGTCCCAGAGGATATTGGGGTCCCAGGGGATGTCCCCAAGGGGTGTTGGGGGTCCCAGGGGGTCCGGAGCGGGGGGTGCTGGAGGGTCCTGAGAGGGTCTCAGGGTGACGGGGGGGGGGGGGTCTGTGAGATGTTGGGGGTCCCGGGGGGGGTCAGAGAGCTGGGGGGGGGCAGGGGGTGGTGTCGAGGCTCTGTCAGGTTGGTGGGGGTGCAGGATGGGGGGCAGGGGCCCCGGGGGGCTCTGTGGGGGGACAGTCACGGTGTCAGAGCATTGAGGGGGGGTCCTGGGGGGCTTGTGAGGAGCTCCCGGGGGGGGCTGTGGGGGTCTCCAGGGAGAGCGGAGGGGGGGGGGTCCTTCGGTCCCGGGTGGTCCCGGGGGGGGTCTCAGGGGGGTCTGTCGGGTGGCCCCGGGGGTGGGCGAGGGGGGGTCCGTGGGGAGGGGTCTCCGGCCGGCGCTCACCTCTCACACTCCCCGCCGCATCCCCGCCGCTGCCGCCGCCGGTCACTGGGACACACCGGCCCGGCCCCGCCCCCTGCGGTACCGGCCCCGCCCCTTCTCGGTACCGACTCCGCCCCTCCTGGTATCGGCCCCGCCCTTCCCGGTACTGGCCACACCCCCTGCGGTATCGGCTCCGCCCCTGCCGGTACCGGCCCCCCTCCTGATATTGACCACGCCCCTTTTGGTATCTGCCACGCCCCTCCCGGTACTGACCACGCCCCCTCCCGGTACCGCCGGGGGGGGGGGCGCAGGACGGGCTGACCCCCGCCCTTTCCCGAGCCTGTCGCCATACCGCGACAGAGACCGGCAGCCCCCCCATCACCTCCATGCACCCCCCGAACCCCCCCAATGCCTCTGAAAGTCCCCCAAAGACCCCAATCCCCCCCAGTTATCCCAAAGCTCTCAGCACCCCCAAATTCCCCCCAGAGCCCCCTCCCAGTTATCCCAGTTACTCTTTGGGGTCCCCCCAGACACTCGCAGCCCCCTCTGGAGACTCTGGGGGAGTTATGGGGCAGCTGTTGGGGTGTGGGGCAGGCTTGGGGGCTGTGGGGCAGGAGGAGCGACTGGGGGGCAGCTTTATGGTGGCCACAGGGACACTTCAGGGGATGGGCACATGGACAGCTGGGGGAACAGGGACGGGCGGTTGCCTCAGGCCAGGTGGCAGCTGGGGACAGGGCCAGGTGAGCCAGGGACAGTTGGTGTCCCAGGTACAGGCAGTGGGACAGGGCCAGCTGGTGGCTGCTGGGGACAGGCGGGAGGAGGACAGGGCCAGGCCACGCCTGGCTGCCCCCGCGGCCATGCGCTAATGAATCGCGTTAATCACCTGTCCAGCAGCTGCTTCCAGTCCAGGGCCACGCTTGGGTGACTGCGACAGCAGCGGGGAGGGGAAAGGGACACGGTGGGGACAGCAGCCCTGCCGTGGTGGAGATCCCCACGGTGGGATAAGGGGAGGTGCGTGAGGGAAATGGGGACCCCCCCGCCATGATGGCGCCCTCAGCGTGAGGGGACGGGAATGAGGGAAGCCCTCCATGACCAAACCTCAGAACCAGGGGCTCACCCATCACTGGAGAGCCTCATATTGAGGTCCAGAGGGGTCCTGAGGGAGGTTTAGGGGGTCCTGAGGGAGGTCTGGGGGTTTCTGAGGGAGGTTTGGAGGGTCCCAAGGGGTATCTCCCTCCTCCATCCCTCGCTCCCCTCAGCGCTTTTCCCGCCCTTTTCCTTCCTCTGATTGGCCGCGCCCTCAGAGAGGCTCCGCCCCCTGCCTCGCGCAGCTTTGGAGTGGGGGCGTGGCCTACGGGGAGGGGCCGTGCCCATGGGGCGCCCTATAGCGCCCTATAGAGACCTATAGCGCCCTATAGCAGACTCCAGCACCTCACAGCACCCTCGTAGCGCCCCCTATGGCACCCTGCAGTGCTCTGCTGAGCTATGGGGACCCGTAAGACCTCGCAGTGACCTATAGTGCCATATAGAGACCTACAGTGCCCTATAGAGATCCTCACAGCCCCATAAGGACCCGTTACAACCCCCACAGTACCCTATAGACAGCCCTAGAGACCCCATATGATCCTGCAGCACCCTATAGACACCCTATAGACCCCATATGATCCTATAGACCCCCCCCATAGACCCCCCTATAAACGCCATATGATCCTGTAGATGCCCCTATAGACACTCCTATAGACACCCCTATAGAGACCCCTATAGAGACCCCTATAGACTCCATGTGATCCTATAGACACCCCTATAAAGACCCCTATAGAGACCCCTATAGACCCCATGTGATCCTATAGACAGCCCTATAGAGACCCCTATAGAGATCCCTATAGAGACCCCTATAGACCCCCCTACAGATCGGCCTATAGACGCCCCTATAGACTCCCCCTATAGACTCCCCCTATAGACGCCCCTATAGACGCCCTTATAGACTCCCCCTATAGATGCCCCCCCTATAGATGCCCCCCCTATAGACTCCCCCAGCAGCCCAATCCCCTCATGGGTGGTGGCTCTGCCCCGCCCCCTGTTACCCACAATGCCCTGCAGCGATCCCTGACCCCCCTCGTGATGACGTCATCAGACACACTGATGATGTCATTGGTCATGTTGACACCAGCGGTGATGTCGTTGGCCACGCCCACCCCGTTGATGACGTCACTGGCCACATCAGTTCTGCCATTGGTCACCGTGGGCCTGCTGCTGATGTCACTGACATCACTGGCCACGCCCATCTCACTGCCGATGTCATCAGTCATGCTGACGCTGTTGATGATGTCACTGGCTATGCTGATGATGTCATTGACCACACCCGTCTTGTTCATGATGTCATCGCTGACGTCAGCACCATCAGAGCTCTCATTGGCCACGCTGATGATGTCAGTGGTCACGTGGTGTGATGACGTCACCATCTGGCCATCAATGACATCATTGGAGGGTAATTGGTTGGGATGGGAGGGGCCTTGTCCAGTGGGCGTGTCTCAGGTGGGCGTGTCCATGGGTGTGGCCAGTGGGTGTGTCCCAGGTGGGTGTGACAAATGGGTGTGTTCAATAGGCGTGTCCCAGGTGGGCATGTCCCAGGTGGGCATGTCCAAGGTAGGCGTGTCCAACGGGCTTTGAATGTTGCTGTGTTCAGTGGGCGTGTCAGAGGGTGTGTCCAGTGGGCGTGTCCCAGGTGGGTGTGTCTAACAGACATAGCCAGTTGCTGTCCAGTGGGCGTGTCAGTGGGTGCATCCAATGGGTGTTTCCAGGGTGGGCGTGTCCGGTGGCCATGTTCCAGGTGAGTATGCCAGTGGGCGTGTCAGTGGGCGTGTCCCAGGTGGGTGTGTCCAGCAGGTGCACCCAATGGGCGTGTCCGGTGGGCATGCCAAGTGGGCGTGTCCCAGGTGGGCGTGGTCAGTCACGTGTCCGCAGCCGCAGGTACCCTCCCCCGCTGGCCAGAGCCAGGGCCCCGCCCAGCCCGGCCAGTGCTGGGCAGTGCCCGGGGCGGCCCCCAACGCTGGCCCCGCCCCCTCCGGCCACAAACAGCCCCGCCCCCAACAGCGCCGCCAGCCCTGCAGGGACACCGGGGGGACATCAGGGTGACATCAGGGTGACATCAGGGTGACACACGGGGGGACACCAGGGGGACACTGGGGGGACATTTGGGGGGACACTGGGGAGGACACCAGGGTGGCACTGGGGGGACATGAGGGGGACATGGGGGGGACTCTGGGGGAACACGATGGGGGACACTGGGGGGACACTGGGGGGGGGACATTGGGGTGACACTGGGGGGACAGGGACATGGGAAGGGCACAGGGGCTTGGGAGGAGCTGGGAATTTGGGGGGTTTTCAGGGGTGCAGGGGGACCCAGATCAATCTCGGGGGGACCCAGATCAATTTGGGGGTGTTCAGGGGGACCCAGATCAATTTGGGGGCACCCAGATAAATTTTGGGGGGGTCCCGGGTGTTTTGGGGACACTCCAGGGATTTTGAGGAGCCCCGGTGATTTTAGGGACACTCCAGGGGTTTTGGGGAGCCTCAGGGGGTTCTGGGGGGGGGTCCCAGGGGTTTTGGGGTGCCCCATTTTGGGGGTCACTGACCTGCCAGCAGCTGGGCAGCGGCCGAGGGCAGGAAGAGGCGCCCGCGGGGCCCCGCCAGCAGCTGCCAGAGGAAGAGGAGGAGGCCGAAGGCCGAGAGCAGCAGGGCGGAAACCATCAACCCCTGCACCCCCCGCAGCAGGGCTGGGGGCAGAGACCCCCGGTGAGCCCCCCAAATTAACCAGAGCACCCCAAAACTGAGCACAGAGCCCCAGAACTGAGCACCATCAACCCCTGCACCCCCCGCAGCAGGGCTGGGGGCAGAGACCCCCGGTGAGCCCCCCAAATTAACCAGAGCACCCCAAAACTGAGCACAGAGCCCCAAAGCTGAGCACCATCAACCCCTGCACCCCCCCCGCAGCAGGGCTGGGGGGGACAGACCCTCTGTGAGCCCCCCAAATCAATCACAGACCCCAAAACTGACCAGAGCACCCCAAAACTGACCAGAGCACCCCAAAAATCACCATCAGTGCCTGCACTGCCCGCAGGGATCCCCAGGACTCCCCAAAATCCCCCCAGGGATGCCCAAAATCCCCCCAAGGCCCCCATAGGACCCCCCAAGATCCCCCCAGACCCTCCCCATAAACCCCCTCAGGACTCCCCAGGGACCCCCAAAACTCCCTCAGGACCCCTTCAGGACTCCCCAGGATCACCCAGAATCCCCCCAGGACCCCCTAGGAGCCCCCAAGACCCCTCAGGACTCCCCAGGGACCCCCGAGATCCCCCCAGGACCCCCCAAAATCTCCCCGGACCCCTCCAGGACTCCCCAGGGACTCCTAAAACTCCCCTAAGGCCCCCCCAAGACCCTCAAAAGACCCCCCAGGACCCCCCCCCGGGACCCCCACTCACGGCTGAGCCCGAGGCTGCTGCACTCCCAGCCCTGGGATCGGTTTTGGGGGGCGCAGTCGTACCAGAGGTTCAGGGGCTGCGAGTCCGGCAGCACCCACCAGCCCTGGGACCCCCAAAAATGCCCTCAAACACCCCAAAAACACCCCCAAAAACACTCCCAAAACATCCTCAAAACATCCTCAAAACACCCCCAAAAACATCCTCAAACATCCCAAAACATCCTCAAAACCACCCCCAAAACATCCTCAAAACACCCCCATAAACACCCCCAAAATACCCCCAAAAACACCCACAAAACACCCCAAAACCACCCTCAAAACACCCCAAAAACACCCCAAAAACATCCTCAAACACCCCAAAACATCCTCAAAACCACCCCCAAAACATCCTCAAAACACCCCCAAATCCCAACACGGCACCCACCAGCCCTGGGGGACCCCAAAACCACCCTGAGATCCCCCAAAACCGCCCTGGGACCCCCCAAATACCCCTGGGGGGTGCCCCTGGGGGTCCCACCTTATCCAGGGTGGCGATGAAGAAGAGGAGGAGGATGAGGAGATGAAGGGCGGTGACGGCGGCCGGGAGGAGATGCATGGTGGGGCTGGGGGGGTTCGGGGGGGGGGGGGTCAGAGCACCCCAAAAAAACCCTCAGAGAACCCCAGGCCCCCCCGAACTCCCTTAGAGACCCCAAAATCCCCCTCAAATCCTCCCAAAGTCCCTCAGAGACCCCCAATCCCCCCCAAATCCCCCCCAGACCCCCTCAAAGCCCCTCAGAGACCCCAAATCCCCCCCAGACCCCCCTGAACCCCTTTAGAACCCCCTCAAATCCCCCCCAAGTTCCTCAGAGTCCCTCAATCCCCCTTCGAACCCCCTTAACCCCTCCCAAATCCCCCCAAACCCCCTCAAATCCCCCCCAAAGTCCCTTAGAGCCCCCTCAAATCCTCCCCACATCCTCCCTAAATCCCCCAGACCCCCCAAATCCCCCCCAAAGTCACTCATAGACCCCCAAGCCCCCCCTCCCCCGATCCCGCCCAGACACCCCCATCCCCCTGAACCCCCCCTTAGAACGCCCCCCAAAGTCCCCCCAAGACCCCTCCAAACCCCTCCCAGATCCCCCCCGAACACCTTAGAGCCCCCAAAATCCCCTCAAAAAAACCCCTCTAAACTCCCTCAGACACCCCCAATCCCCGCCCTGAACCCCTTTAGAGCCCCCCAATCCCCCCGAAATCCCCACCAGATCCCCCCAAAAGTCCCTCAGAGCCCCCAAAATCCTCCCCAAATGCTCCCCTTATCCTCCCGGAGTCCCTCAGAGCCCCCCAAATCCCCCCAAAGTCCCTCTGAACCCCCAAATCCCACCCAAATCCCCTCAGACCCCCCTCAGAACCCCCCCAAGCCCCCCCTGAACCCCCTTAGAGCCCCGCAAATCCCCCCCACATCCCCCTGAACAGTCTTAGAACCCCCCCAAATTCCCCCCAAATTTCCCCAAACTCCCTCAGATCCCCCCGATCCCTCCCAAAACGCCCCCAAAGTCTCTCAGAGACCCCCAAATCCCCCCCCAATCCCCCCCACCCACTTTTGGGGTCCCGCCGCTCCCGCGGCTCCGCTCGTTCCGTTACGGGGTGGGCGGGGCCTCGCCAGTCCCGGCCACGCCCCAAACTGACCACACCCACCCCGTGACCACGCCCATCATAACGACCACACCCATCCCTGGCCGCGCCCACCCCGCCCACGCAGACTCCCGCCCCGCCCCCACCCCCAAATCCCGGCTTCTGATTGGTTGTTGATTTCGGGGTGGCGTCCGATTGGCTGAAAAGTTTGGCGGCCTCTGATTGGTTGGGGCTTTTTTTTTTTTTTTGGTTCCTCCCTCCTCCACGGCGCGCTGTGCTCTGATTGGTCAAGAAGGAGAGGGGCGGGGTTTCACGGTAAAATAGCAGCCTCTGATTGGTTGTTGGCGCTGCGGCCACGCCCTGATTGTTATTGGCTACAAGCCCGAGCCCCACCCAGCCTCTGATTGGTTGATTGCCGCTGAGGTAGGGATTATCCCGAAACACGTGATCGCTGTAACCACGCCCTCTTTTTCCAGCGTCACGTGGTCACTGCGAGGCCCCGCCCCCGGCGGCGCTCCCATGGCAACGGCGGGGGGAGTCACGTGACCGCGGTGAGAGCCGTGAGGGGAAATTTGGGGGGTCCTGGGGGGGGAATTGGAGTTTGGGGGGGCCGGGACCCCGATTTGGGGGCGCTTGGGGGATGGGGGGAGACTCTGGGGGAGGAATTTGGGGGCTACGGGGGGGGGGCTGGGGGGGATTTGGGGCTCTGGGATGGAATTTGGGGGTCTGGGGGGGACTGGGATGGAATTTGGGGGGCTTGGCAGGGGCTGGGCTGGGATTTGGGGGATTGGGGGGTCTGAGATGGGATTTGGGGGGCTGGGATGGGATTTTGAGGTACTGGGGGGGCTGGAACGGAATTTGGGGGGGACTGGGGGGTTCTGGGATAGAATTTGGGGCTCTGAAATGGAATTTGGGGGGCTGGGAGGGGCTGGGATGGGATTTCGGGGAACTTGGAGGGGCTGGGCTGGAATTTGAGGGGCTGAAATGGAATTTGGGGGGACTTGAGGTGTTGGGATGGGATTTGGGGGCATTTTGGGATCTGGGGGGGATTTAGGGGTAAATTTTGGGGCTGATGACGTCATTTGGGGGGGGAGGGGAGAGGGGGTGCCCCCTCGTTGCCACCAACAAATCGGTGCCAGCCCCGACAGACGGACGGAGGGACGGACAGACGGACGGACAGACGGGCTCCTCTGCAGCCATGGGGGGGGTCCCGCACCCCTGTTTGGGGCTGGGGGGGGGTCCCGGAGCCCTCGATGGGGGCCTCAGTGTCCCCCGTCCCCCCCCACAGATGGACAGGGTGGAGCTGCTGGAGGGGGAACTGCAGAGGGTGAGAGACCCCCGGGATTGGGGAGGGGGCTCAGAGACCCCCGGGATTGGGGAGGGGGCTCGGAGACCCCCGGGATTGGGGAGGGGGCTCAGAGACCCCCGGGATTGGGGAGAGGGAACTGCAGAGGGTGAGAGAGACTCCCGGGATTGGGGAGGGGGCTCGGAGACCCCCGGGATTGGGGAGGGGGCTCAGAGACCCCCGGGATTGGGGAGGGGGCTCGGAGCCAGGGGTGGGGGAGCTCAGGGCAATGGGTGAGACCCCCAGGATATGGGTGGGGGTCTCTGGGACATGGTTGTGGGTCTGGGGTCTCTGTCCGGGGATCCCATGTCCTTGGATCCATGGGTGAGGGTCTGGGGCCATGGGTGGGGGTCCCTTTGGGGGGTCCCTGACCCATTTTGGGGGGGTCCCTGACCCATTTTGGGGAGGTCCCAGAGGCAGGGGCAGTTTTTGGGGGGTCTCTGGGGGTCCCTGACTGATTTGGGGGGGGTCCCACAGGCGGGGGCAGTTCTGGGGGGGTCTCTGGGGGTCTCTGACCCATTCTGGGGGGGTCCCACAGGCGGGGGCAGTTTTGGGGGGGTCTCTAGGGGTCCCTGACTGATTTGGGGGGGGTCCCACAGGCGGGGGCAGTTTTGGGGGGGTCCCTGACTGATTTGGGGGGGGGTCCCACAGGCGGGGGCAGTTCTGGGGGGGTCTCTGACCCATTTCAGGGGGTTCCCACAGGCGGGGGCAGTTCTGGGGGGGTCTCTGGGGGTCCTGCCCCGCCTGCGCCAGGAGCTGGAGGGGCTGCGGGGGGAGCGGCGGCGGCTGCGGCGCCTCCTGAGGCGGCGGCTCCAGGTGAGACCCCTCCCCAAAATTGTCCTGATCCCCCCAAAAAAACCCCACAAAATCCCCCTGATCCCCCCAAAAAAACCCCACAAAATCCCCCTGAGCCCCCCAAAAACCTCCCTGAGCCCCCCAGTTCAGGCCAGGGGGTGGAGTCCAGGGTGATGGAGGGCTCTGATTGGCTGGGAAATGGATCCTGGGGTGATGGAGGGCTCTGATTGGCCGGGGGATGGATCCTGGGCTGACAGAGCATTCTGATTGGCTGGAGAATGGATCCTGGGGGATAGAGGGCTCTGATTGGCTGGGGAATGGGTCCTGGCTCAAGAGAGCATTCTGATTGGCTGGAGAATGGATCCTGGGGTTAGAGAGCTCTGATTGGCTGAGGAAGGATCCCAGAGGGCTCTGATTGGCTGGGGAATGGATCCTGGGGTCAGAGAGCTCTGATTGGCTGAGGAAGGATCCCAGAGGGCTCTGATTGGCTGCAGGAGCTGGAGGAGACCCAGCAGCAGATCGAGGCCGAGCTGGAGCGAGCGGCGACCGCCAAGAGTGACAGGTGGGGACCCCAAAGCCCCCCTGGAACCCCAAAAACCCCCCGGAACCCCTAAATCTGACACCCCCAAAACCCACCTGGAACCCCTCAAAAAACCCTGAAATCTCCAAAACCCACCTGGAACCCCAAAAACCCCCGGGAACCCCTAAATCTGACAGCCCAAAATCCACCTGGAACCCCTCAAAAAACCCTGGGACCCCTAAACCTGAACCCCCAAAACCCTCCTGGAACCCCTCAAAAAAGCCCGAATTCCCCAAACCCCCCCTGAAACCCCCAAAACCCCCTGGAACCCCTAAACCTGAAGCCCCAAAACCCCCCTGGAACCCCCCAAATTCCCCCCAAAATCTCGGCTCCCCCCTGACCCCGGTGTCCCCCCAGGGTCCCGCAGGTGTCCCGGGGGGGGTCCCGGGGGTCCCGGGGGGCTCAGGACGAGGCCGAGCGGGAGCGGGGCCGGGAGCGGCAGCGGCGCCTGCGGAGATTCCTGGGAATCAAAGGGAGAGAGCGACACAAAAGGGGTACTGGGGGAACTGGGAGGGACTGGGGGAACTGGGATTGGGGACTGGGATTGGGGAACTGGGATTGGGAACTGGGGGAATTGGGAGGGATTGGGAACTGGGATTGGGGATTGGGATGGGGAACTGGGAGGGACTGGGATTGGGAACTGGGATTGGGAACTGGGGGAATTGGGAGGGATTGGGAACTGGGATTGGGGATTGGGATGGGGAACTGGGAGGGACTGGGATTGGGGACTGGGAGCACTGGGAGGGACTGGGATTGGGGACTGGGAGGAACTGGGATTGGGAACTGGGATTGGGAACTGGGATTGGGAACTGGGAGGGACTGGGATTGGGGACTGGGATTGGGAACTGGGGGAATTGGGAGGGATTGGGAACTGGGGATGGGGAACTGGGAGGGACTGGGATTGGGGACTGGGATTGGGAACTGGGATTGGGGACTGGGATTGGGGATTGGGATGGGGAACTGGAAGGGACAGGGATTGGGGACTGGGAGGAACTGGGAGGGACTGGGATTGGGAACTGGGATTGGGGACTGGGAGGAACTGGGAGGGACTGGGATTGAGAACTGGGATTGGGGACTGGGATTGGGAACTGGGGGCGCCTGTGGAGCTTCCTGGGAACCAAGGGGAGAGCGCGGCCCAAAATGGGAACTGGGGGGAACTGGGAGCACTGGGAGGGACTGGGATTGGGGACTGGGAGCACTGGGAGGGACTGGGATGGGGAACTGAGGGCACCAAGGGGAGAGTGCGGCCACAACCCAGAACTGGGGGAACTGGGATTGGGAACTGGGGGGCACCAAGGGGAGAGCGTGGCCCCGAATGGGGACTGGGGGAACTGGGAGGAACTGGGAGGGACTGGGGGGGGCTTTGGGGAGTGATTTGAGGGCACCTGGGGGCTCCCCGGAGCTCCCTGGGTACCTTGAGGGAGGTTTGGGGGTCTCTGGGTGCCCCTGGACCTCTTGGGGAGGATTTTGGGGGTCCCTGGGTTGGGGTTTGGGGTCCCTGGGTGCCCCCCAGACCCTTGGGTCCCTTGGGGAGGATTTTGGGGGTCCCTGGGTTGGGGTTTGGGGGTTCCTGGGTGCCCAGGGATCTCTTGGGGAGGATTTTGGGGGTCCCTGGGTGCCCCTGGACCTCTTGGGGAGGATTTTGGGGGTCCCTGGGTGCCCCCAGACCCTTGGGGAGGATTTTGGGGGTCCCTGGGTTGGGGTTTGGGGGTCCCTGGGTGCCCCTGGATCTCTTGGGGAGGATTTTGGGGGTCCCTGGGTGCCCCTGGATCTCCTGGGGAGGATTTTGGGGGTCCCTGGGTTGGGGTTTGGGGGTCCCTGGGTGCCCCCCCAGACCTTTGGGGAGGATTTTAGGGGTCCCTGGATGTCCCCACCCCCAGCTCGGCCCCAGCTGAAGCCCCGAGCCCCCCCTGAACCCCCCGAGGACCCCCCCGAGGGGATGGGGGAGGGGCTGGAGCCCCCCAAAAACGAGGAGGAGGAGGAGGAGGAGGAAGAGACCTGGATGGACGGTGAGGGGGGACGGGGGGGATCTGGGGGGCTCTGAGGGGTCCCATGGTGGGTTTGGGGGTTCAGGAGATTTTCATGTTGATTTCTGGGGTATCCATTTTGGATTTTTGGGGTTCCCATGGTGGATTTAGAGGTTCAGGGGGGGTTCCCATGTTGGATTTTGGGGTTCCTGGGTTGATTTTTTGGGGTTCAGGGGGGTTCCCATGGTGGATTCTGGGGTTCCCCCGTTGATTTTTGGGGTTCTGGGAGGTTCCCCCGTTGATTTTGGGGTTCCTATGTTGATTTCTGGGGTTCAGGGGGGGCTCCCATGTTGATTTTGGGGTTCCCACGTTGATTTTTGGGGTTCAGGGGAGGCCCAGAGCTTCTCGCAGTTCCTGCTGCTGACGGAGCAGCACCGGGAGCTGCAGGAGCTGCAGCAGCACGTGGAGCAGGTGGGACCCCAAAACCCCTCCAGACACCCCAAAACCGCCCCAAAAACCCACCAGACACCCCAAAACCACCCCAAAACCACCCCAAAACTGCCCCAAAACCCCACCAGACACCCCAAAAAACCCCAAAACCCCTCCAGACACCCCAAAACCCCACCAGACACCCCAAACCCCCCCAAAAACCCTCCAGACACCCCAAAACCACCCCAAAACCCCTCCAGACACCCCAAAACCCCACCAGACACCCCAAACCCCCCCAAAGCCGCCCCAAAACCCCTCCAGACACCCCAAAACCACCCCAAAACCACCCCAAAACCATCCCAAAACCCCACCAGACACCCCAAAAAAACCCCAAAACCCCTCCAGACACCCCAAAACCATCCCAAAACCACCCCAAAACCATCCCAAAACCCCACCAGACACCCCAAAAAACCCCAAAACCCCTCCAGACACCCCAAAACCGCCCCAAAACCCCTCCAGACACCCCAAAACCACCCCAAAACCACCCCAAAACCATCCCAAAACCCCACCAGACACCCCAAAAAACCCCAAAACCCCTCCCAACACCCCAAAAACCCCTAAAGGCTCCCCCAAACCCCTCACAACTCCCCAAATCCCACCCAAAATCCCCCCAAAGCCCCTCCCAGCACCCCAAAACACCCCAAAATCCCCCCAAAACTCCCTCCCAACACCCCAAAATCCCTTCCCAGTCCTCCAAATCCCTCAAAAGCCCTCTCAGCACCCTAAAATTCACCCAAAACTCCCCAAATCCCCTCCCAACACCCCAAAAACCCCCAAATCCCCCCAAAATCCCTTCCCAGCCCCCCCCAAAATGCCCCAAATCCTCCCAAAATCCCCCTCCAGACACCCCAAAATCCTCCCAAAACCCCCCAAATCCCTCTCAGCCCCCCAAATCCCCCTCCAAACCCCCTCCCAACACTCCAAACCCCCCCAAATCCCCCCAAAACTCCTTCCCGACACCCCCAAATCCCCCCAAACCCCCTCCCAACACCCCGAAATCCCCTCAAAATCCCCTCAAACACCCCCAAACCACTCCCAAAATCGCCCCAAATCCCCTCCAGACACCCCAAAAAAACCCCAAATCGCCCCCAAACGCCCTCCCCAGCTGCGGGCAGCGGTGGCAGCAGCCGAGACCCCCGAGGAGCCGGGGGGACCCCGGGGGGACCCCGAAATTGAGATCCGGGAGCTGCGGGAGCAGGAGCGGAGGGGGAGGGAGGAGCTGGAGCACCTGAGGGCAGGTAACGGGGGGGGGGGGGGCAGTTTGGGGGTTGGGGGGGCAGTTTGGGGTCTGAGGGGGGGAAATTTGGGGTCCCGAGGGGCAATTTGGGGGGGGTTATGGGGAGTTTATTTGGGGTCGGGGGCAGTAATTCAGGTCCTGGAGGGGCAATTTGGGGTCTGGGATGGGGGAATTTGGGGTCTGGGGGGCAATTTGGGGGTCCTGAGGGGGCAATTTCACGTCTGAGGGGGCAATTTGGGGTCTGGGGCGGGGCAGTGGGGGGGTTATGGGGACTTTATTTGGGGTCTGGGGGAGAAATTTGGGGTCTGGGGAGGGGAAATTTGGGGGGGGGGGTTATGGGGTTTATTTGGGGGCTCAGGGGGCAATTTGTGGTCCTGAGGGGGCAGTTTGGGGTCTGGGGGGGCAATTTGGGGTCATGAGGGGGAATATCTGGGATCCTGGAGGGGCAGTTTGGGGTCTGAAGGGGCAATTTGGGGTCTGGGGGAGGAATTTGGGGTCTGGATGGGCAATTTGGGGTCCTGAGGTGGTTTTGGGGTCCCGGAGGGGCAATTTCGGGTCGTGAGGGGTTTTTGGGGGGGGTTATGGGGTTGGTTTTGGGGTCCTGAGGGGGTTTTGGGGGGTCCTGATGGGTTTTTGGGGTGGTTTTTGGGGGATATGGGGATTTTGGGGGGTCCTGATGGGTTTTGGGGGGATTATGGGAGTTTTGGGGTGGGTTTTGGGGGGGATATTGGGGTTTGGGGGGTCCTGATGGGTTTTTGGGGGGATTATGGGGGTTTTGGGGTGTTTTTTTGGGGGGTTTTGGGGGGGTCCTGATGGGTTTTTGGGGTGGTTTTTGGGGGGATTATGGGGGTTTTGGGGTGGTTTTTTGGGGGGGGTTAATGGGGTAAGGACCCCCAGGTTTTGGGGTCCCCTCTGATTTTGGGGTCCCCCCCCAGGGCTGGCAGAGCTGCTGGCCCAGCTGGAGGAGGGACAGGGGGACCCCGACCCCCCCGGGGACCCCCCCCAGGATTGGGGGGACCCCCCCCAGGATTGGGACCCCCTGTGGGAGCAGCTGCGGCGCCTGGAAATTGGGGTGACCCGGCTGCTGCTGCAGGGGGGGGCACCCCAAAACCCGGTGAGGGCAACTGGGAGCGACTGGGAGGGACTGGGAGGGACTGGGAGGGATGAGATTGGGGGGTTTGGGGCGATTTTGGGGGGATTTTTGGGGCGATTTTGGGGGGGCAGCTTTGGGTTTGGCAGGGGGAGGATTTAGGGGTTCATGGGGGAAAATTTGGGGTTTATTGGGGGAAATTTGGGGGTTCATGGGGGAAAATTTGGGGTTTATTGGGGGAAATTTGGGGTTTATTGAGGGAGAATTTGGAGGTTTATTGGGGGAAATTTGGGGGTTCATTGGGGAAAATTTGGATTTGGCAGGGGGAGAATTTGGGGTTTCTTGGGGAAAATCTGGGATTTATTGCAGGAGAATTTGGGGGTCCATTGGGAAAAATTTGGGGGTTCATTGCGGGAGAATTTGGGGATTTATTGGGAGAAAATTTGGGGGTTCATGAGGGAAAATTTGGGGCTCAGGGAAGGTCTCTGGGGTAGGAACTGGGGGTCCCGAGGAGGGGGAAATGGGGGCTTGGGGGAGGATTTGGGGGAGATTTTGGAGGCCTGGGGGATTTGGGGTCCCCCCTTGGGCTTTGGGTTCCTCCCTCGGGATTTGGGGTCCCCCCTCAGTTTTGGGGTCCCCCCACAGGTCCCGGCAGGGAACGAGGCCATTTGGAGCCGCCCCCCCCCTCCGCGCCCCCCCAGCCCCAGGTGAGCCCCCCGGGACCCCTCGGCAGTGGTGGGGGGGGGGTCCCCTCACAGCACCCAAGGGTGCCCCCCGCACATCCCCTCCCCCACCCCCACAGGGAGGACCCCGCGGTGGGGGAGGAAGAGGAGGAGGAGGAGGGGGAGAGACCCCTGAGCGCCGGAGAGCTGCGGGAGAGGGTCCTGAGAGAGGTGGGGGGGCAGGGGGGGGTCCTGAGATATGGGTGGGGGTCCCAAACCCACGGAAGAAGCTCCTGGGTCCATGGGTGGGGGTCCTGGGTCCATGGGTGGGGGTCCCAGATCTATGGGTGGGGGTCCTGGGTCCATGGGTGGGGGTCCCAGGACTCACGGGGGTGGTTCCAGATCTATGGGGGGGTGGGTCCTGGGTCCATGGGTGGGGGTCCCGGATCTATGGATGGGGGTCCTGGGTCTATGGGTGCGGGTCGCAGATCTATGGGTGGGGGTCCTGGGTCCATGGGTGGGGGTCCCAGACTCATGGGTGGGGGTCCTAGGTCCATGGGTGGGGTCCTAGGGCCATGGCTGGGGGTCCCAAACCCATAGATGGGGCTCCTGGGTCCATGGGTAGGGCCCCAGATTCATGGGTGGGGTCCCCAGATCCATGGGTGGGGTCCCCAGAACCATGGGTGGGGGTCCCAGATTCGTGGGTGGGGGTCCCAGATCTATGGGTGGGGGTCCCGGACAGCCGGGTCCCCCCTAAGCCCCCTCCTCCCGCAGGTGCTGAGCCGCGAGGGACCCCTCCCCACCCCCCGGGCGAATTTGGGGGGTCCCTGAGCTCCCCCCTCCCCCACCGGACGTCGGGGTCCTCCCCCCCCACCCCGTTGCCATGGCAACCGAGTAAATATTTGGGGCTGTCGCGGTCGCGTTGCCCTCGGCAACGGCCAAACTTCCCAAAACAGCGCAAAACGGCCCAAAACGAGCCCGGGAGGGAGGGGGAAGTAGGGGGAGGGGTGGGGGCACCGCCCTGTGTCCCCCGTGTCACCCACCCGAGGGCGGGGGTCACACGTGGGTGCCCCTCCCCCCCTTTGGGGACACCCCAGGGACCCCCCAGAGCCCCCCCCTGTTCGTGGTGATACCCTGACGTCATTGCCCGGGACCCCCTGACGTCACACCCCTCTGGCCACGCCCCGGTGGGCACCGCCCGGAGTGACACGGCTGGGACCGGCCCGGCGGAGGGACCCGAACCCGCCCGAGGGGACCCGAACCGGGAGGAGCCGAACTGCTCCGGGAACACCCGAACCGTCCCGAAACAACGGAACCGGGAGCGTCCCGCGCAAATTGACCCGAACCGGGAGGAGCCGAACCGCTCCGGAAACACCCGAACCGACCCGAAACAACACCCGAACCGGGAGGGTCCCGCGCGAATTGAGCCGAACCCACCCGAGGGGACCCGAACCCGCCTGAGGGACCCGAACTTGGAGGAGCCGAACCGCTCCGGAAACACCCGAACTTGCACTCGAAGGGGGACCCGAACCTGCCCGGGGGGGCCGAACGAGGTCCCGAAGCTGTCCGGAGGGACCCGAACCTACACGAGGGGATCCGAATCCGCCTGAGGGAAGCCGAGCCCGCCTGAAGGGAGCCGGACCCGCCTGAGGGAACCCCCGAACCGGGAGGGGCCGAACCGCTCCGGAGAGACCCGAAACACCCGAACCGGCAGCGTCCCGCGCTAAGGAACCCAAACCCACTCAGAGGGGACCCGAACCGGGACTGTCCCGTCCGGAAGGACCCGAACCGAACCCCCCAAAACTCCTCCGGAACAACCCGAACCCACTCGGGTGAGTGCCGGCACCCACCCTGAGGTCTTATGGGGAAAGGGGTGGGGGATCCTTCGGTGCCCCCTCCCCCGGACTCTGGGGGGTCTCTCCCGGACCTTTGGGGTCTCCCCTGTCCCTCAGGGGTCTCCCCCGGACATTTGGGACCCCCCCCCCCATCACCCACAGGATGCAGCCAGCGCCCGGGTGGGGCGGGGCGACCCCAGGATGAGGCGAGGGGGGGGAAAAGGAAGGAGATTCTCCAAGGCCTTATATGGGCACAGCCCTGACCGCCCCCAACCCCTGCATGCCCGGGACCCCCCAGACCCCCGGGGTGAACCCCAGCATTCCTGGGATCCCCCCCATTGCAGGGAATCCCCCCCTAAGCCCCAACTTCCTTCACTCCTTCCAGCCCGCCCAAAGCTCCTCAGCTGCTTGATACCCCCCCCACCCCCTGCAGCCCCCTCCCCACAGGTCCCTGTACCCCCAATATCCCCCAGTCCTTAATTCCACCCCAGTACCCCCCAGTCTCCCCAGTCCTGCTCACCCCAAATCCCACTGATGCTCCCCAATAACTCCCCCAACACCCCCCTGAGCCCCTCATCTCTCCACATCCCCTGGGATTTCCCTATTCCCAGTCTCCCCAGTCCTTCACATCCCAAATCCCACTGATGCTCCCCAATACCCCCCTGTGCCCCTCTTCTCTCCACATTCCCTGGGATTTTCCCTCCCTGCTGTGTGCAGACCCCCCCCACCCCTCAACACCTTAAAGGTGTAAACCTGAGGGTAAAAATTTACCCCCGACCCCATTAAAAAAAAAAAATACAAAAAAAAAAAAATTTAAAAACTTACCCCCAACCCCATTAAAAAAATACAGACAAAAAAATTACAAAAAAATTTAAAACTTACCCCCAACTCCATTAAAAAGAAATTACAAAAAAAAAATTTCAAAAATTTACCCCCAACCCCATTAAAAAGAAAAATACCAAAAAACCCCAAAAACAACAAAAAAATTAAACATTTACCCCCAACCCCATTCAAAAAAAAAAAAAAAAGGAACAAACAAAACAATGAGAAAAAAAATTTAAAACTTACCCCGACCCCATTAAAAAAATAAATTACAAAAAAAAAAAATTCAAAAATTTACCCACAACCCCATTAAAAAATTACAAAAAAAAAAGGTTAAAATTTACCCCCAACTCCCTTAACCCCTAATATCCCTGGTACCCCCCCAGCCCCAATACACCCAATCCCCCCATATCCCCCGACATCCCCCGGGACCCCCTGACGCCCCAGTGCCCCCCATCTCTCCACAGCCCCCGGGATGCCCGCTCCGTGCCGCCCCCCGTCCCTCCTGCGCTGCGTCCAGGCCCTCAGCGCCCTCCTGGCCCTGGCTCTGGCCGCAGCCCCCGGCTACTGGAACCCGGGCGAGGGCGACGGCTGCTTGTCCGCCTGGGCCTTGTCCTTCGTCTTCACCACCCTCCTCCTCCTCAACGACGCCTTCCGCCGCCCTCCGCCCCGCCGCGACCTCCCGCTGGCCCTGGCTTGTGCCGCCGCCATGGCTTGCGCCACCGCCACCATCTTGTGGCCTCTGGGCCACCTCCGGGGACACGAGGGCAGCTACGGCCGCCCCCGCGCCCTCCGCGCCGCCGCCACGGCCGCCTCGGCCATCGCCACGTTGGCCTACGCCGCCGAGGTGGCCCGCGACCGGGCGCGACCCGGCGAGGCCGCCCCTTACCTGGCCACTCCCTCGGGGCTGCTCAAGGTGGCCGAAGCCTTCCTCGCCCTCCTCCTCCTCGGGCTGTCGGCCGAGCTGCACGCGGCGTCGGGGCCGGCGGCTCTGCGTTGGTGTCTGGGCATTTTCTGCGTGTCCTTCGTGCTGGGGGTGCTGCTGGTCGGGGGGTGCCTGCTGGGCTGGGGGTGGTGCGGGTGGATGAGGGACCCCGAGGGGCTGCGCTGGGGGTTGGGGATCTACGCGGGGCTGGGGGTGGTGGCCTACGGGGCGACCACGGTGCTCTGGTCGCTCTACAGCTTCTCGGATGACATGGGGGGCCAGTCCCGGAGACCTTACGGCTGCCCGGCCACGTGCCCCTGGGACAGGAAGGTGCTGGTGGCCGTGCTCAGCGGCCTCAATTTGGTGGCGTTCGGGGTGGATTTGGGGCAGACGGGGAGGTTGGTGCTGTTGAGGGCCTGAGGGGGCACTCCTGGGTGAATATGGGGGGAGGCAGAACCTTAAGGGGGGTCTGGGGTCTCCCACAGGTCGGGATCAGGGCCTTTGTGGGGGTCTGGGTTGATTCCTGGGGTGGGATCAGGCTCCCAGAAGGGTCTTGGATCCTCTGTGGGGCAGGATTGGGATCCTAAGAGGGGTCTGGGGTCTCCTTCTGGAATGTATTTGGATCCTAATGGGGGTCTGGGTGGCCCCCTGAGGGGGTATGGGACCCTAACTGGGGTCTGGTGTCCCCTCGTGGGGTGGGATCAGGATCCTAATGGGAACCCTGGACCCTCTATAGGGCAGGATTGAGCCCCTAATGGGGGGCTGGGGTCACCCCAGGGTGGGATCGGGATGCTATGGAGGGCTGGGGTCTCCCCTTGGGGTGAGATCAAGCCCCTACTGGGATTCCTGGATCCTTTTTGGGGCAGAATCCGGCCCTTTTCAGGGTCAGGGTCCCCTCTGGAGATGGAGATCCTGGTTCCTCTGTGGGGTGGGATTCAGCCCTTGATGGTGGTCTGGGGTCCCCACCAGGGTGGGATCGGGTGCCTGAATGGGTTCTGGATCCTCTATGGGGTAGGATCTGGTGCTTGGGGGGGTGTGGGATCAAGTGCCTGAGGGATCCTTCCTGGAGGGATGGTGGGATCACAAGGGGGTCTTGGGGAGGGGGACACCGCTGAGGCCTTAAACTGGGGGGTGCAGATGTGTTGTCATTAAAGGGACATTTCTGCTTCTTAATGAGCTGCTGAGAGTCTGTGAGGGGGGCAAAAGGGAGGGAAATGTAGGGGGAAAATGATGGGCAACATGAGGGGGAAAGGGTAAGAAATGTGAGGGGGAAAAGGAGAGGGATGGGGGAAAAAGGAGAAAATGGAAAAAATGTGAGGGGAAAGTGGGAAGTCTGAGGGAGAAAAGGGTGGGAAAAGAGAGGGGAAAAGGCAGAAAGTGTGAGAGGAAAAAGGGCAGAAAATTTGAGGGGTAAAGGGTGGGAAACGTGAGGGGAGAAAAGAGTGGGAAACGTGAGGGGAGAAAAAGAGCGGGAAACTGAGGGGGGAAAAAGAGCGGGAAATGTGAGGGGAGAAAAAGAGCGGGAAATGTGAGGGGTGAAAAAGAGCGGGAAATGTGAGGGGAGAAAAAGAGCGGGAAATGTGAGGGGTGAAAAGGCAGCAAATGGAAGGCAAAAAGGACAGTAAAGCTGAGTGAAAAGGACAGGAAATGAGAGGAAGAAAAGGTATGAAACAAGGGGAGAAAAGGGGGGAAATGTGAGGGGAAAAAGGGCAGGAAACGTGAGGGCAGAAAAGGGGAGAAACGTGAGGGGAGAAAACATTGGGAAATATGAGGAGAAAAAGAGCAGGAAATGTGAAGAGGAAAAAAATGGCAGGAAATGTGAGGGGGAAAAGTGTGGGAAATGTGAGGGGAGAAAGGGTGGGAAATGTGAGGAGAAAAAATGGCAGGAAACATGAGGGGGAAAAGGGCAGGAAATGTGAGGGGGAAAAGAGTGGGGAATGTGAGGGGAGAAAGGGTGGGAAGTGTGAGGGGAATAAAGGGAAATGTGAGGGGAAAAAAGGGGGGAAACGTGAGGGGAGAAAAAGGACCCAAAATGTGAGGGGAGAGAAGGGTGGGAAATGTTGAGGAGGGAGGAAAAAAAAGGCAGGAAATGCGAGGAGGGAAATGGGTGAGAAATGTGAGGGGAGAAAGAGTGGGAAATATGAGGGGGAAAAAGCGGGGGGAAAGAGCAGGAAACATGAGGGGGAAAGGGTGAGATATGTGAGGGGAGAAAAGGGCCCAAAATATGAGGGGAATAAAGAGCAGGAAATGTGAGGGGGAAAAGAGTGGGAAAGGTGATAGAGGAGGAAAAAAAGGCAGGAAATGTGAGGGGGAAAAGGGGGAAGAGATATGAGGGGAAAAGGGCGGGAAACATGAGAGGAGAAAAGGGCGGGAAACGTGAGGGGAAAAAAGGGAGGGAAACGTGAGGGGAAAAAAGGGAGGGAAACGTGAGGGGGAAAAAAGGGAGGGAAACGTGAGGGGGAAAAAAGGCAGGAACTGTGAGGGGAGAAAGAGTGGGAAACATAAGCGGGGAAAAGTGTGGGAAATGTGAGGGGAAAAAGAGCAGGAACCATGAGGGGAAAAGGGTGGGAAATGTGGGGGAAGAAAAAGAAATATGAGGAAGAAAAGAGTGGGAAACGTGAGGGGACAAAAGGGCAGGAAACGTGAGGGGAATAAAGGGGGGGGAAACGTGAGGGGAGAAAAGGCAAGAACCACGAGTGGAAAAAGAGCCAGGAAACACCAAGGGAAAAGAGAAGAAACCACGAAGTGGAAAAGGTAGGAAATGTGCTCCCCAATTCCTCAGGTGCCCCCTCCCCAAAATGAAGCACAGACTCTGGGGGATTGCTCAGATTCTTTATTTTTATTGGGTTCATGGGGCCTTCGTCACCCACGCACTCTTCTTCCTCAGCACCATGGGCTCGTGGCTCTGCAGGATGGTGCTGGCCTGGTGGTGGCAAAAATGGGGGTCAGCACCCCAAAATGAGGTGGAACCCCTTAAAAGTCACCTCAAAATCCATCCCACCAATTAAACACCGCCCCCTAATTAAAGACCTCCTAATTAAACCTCCCAAATTAAAGATCCCCCAAATACAGCCTCAAAGATCACCAGTTAACTCCCTCAATTAAAGACTCCCCTAATTAACATCCCTAATTAAATATCTCCATTTAATCTCCCCCAATTAAAGCCCTCCAATTAAACCCCTCCATTAAAACACCCCAATTAAACCCAAGTAAAAACCTTCTATTTAACCCCCCAATAAATCCTCCCAACCAACCCCCCCCCCAATTAAATACATTCCATTATACTTCCCAATCAAACCCCTTAATTAAATAGGGGAGGTTTTAATTATTAATTAATTAATTAATTAAAATTAATACCCCCCCAAATTAAGCCCCCCCCCTCACCATTTTTTGTCACCATCACTGGGGCACTGTGGAGGGAGAGACAAAAGTTGAGGGGGCTTCAATTCCCCCCCAAACCCACAATGCCCCCACCCCAATATCAGGAACCCCTCCCAAGGTACCCAAAAAAATTTTGGGACCCCCTCAAATCTTGAGGAGCTCCCCCAAATTTTGGGGAGCCCCTTCTACCCCTGGTAATCACAACCCTCCCCAGGTATTCATGATCTCCCCCGAAATTTTGGGAACCCCTCCCGATTTTGGGGACCCTCCCAGATTTTGGGGTGCTCCCTCACCCCAAAATCAGTCTCAGGTATTCACCAGGTATTCACCTCCCCCAAAATTTTGGGAACCCCCCACGATTTGGGGAACCCACCCAGATTTTGGGGACCCCCTCACCCCAAAATCTGTCAGGACCTCCCCCAGATTTTGGGACCCCCCCCCCCAATTTTGGGGAGCTCCCTCACCCCAAAATCAGTCCCAGGTACCACAACCCTCACCCAGGTATTCACGACCTCCCCCAAAATTTTGAGAACCCACCCCGGTTTTGGGGACCCCCCCAGCTTTCTGGGGACCCCCCCAGATTTTAGGGGACCCCCTCACCCCAAAATCACCCAGGACCTCCCCCAGATTTTGGGGTGCCCCTTCTCCCCCTGGCTGGTTTTTCACCCAGCACCTCCCCAAAGGCGTTCACAACCCTCGCCCAGCTATTCACCACCTCCCCCCAACATTTTGGAAACTGCTCCCGTATTTTGGGGACCCCCGCGATTTTGGGTACCCCCTCCCACATTTTGGGGACCCCCTCACCCCGAATTTCGAGCCGACACTCGGTCAGGGCCTCGCCCAGCTCGTTGACAGCCCTGCAGGTGTAGGTGCCGCCGTCGAAGGGCCCCGGCTTGCGGATCAGCAGCGTCAGCACCCCCTGGCTGTGCCTGGCCAGGAATTTGGGGTCGTCCCCGATGGCCATCTGGTTCTTCAGCCACACCACCTTGGGCTGGGGGGACACACCCGGTCAGGGGAGCCCCAAAATGCACCCCAAAAATACCCCAAGGCACCCCAAAACCACTCAGATCTGGGGATGCATCCATGGTCCCATTGGGACACCCCAAAATCCTTCCTCAGGTGAACCCCACACCACCTTGGGCTGGGAGGGACACACCTGGTGAGGGGAACCCCAAAATGCACCCCAAAAATACCCCAAGGTAGCCCAAAAAACATCCCAGGACACCCCAAAAACACCCAGAGCTGGGGATGAGTACACAGGCCCATTGGGGCACCACAAATCTCCACCCAGGACCCCAAATCTCCACCTGAACCCCCCTAATTTTGGGGGTGAACAGTGTCAGGGGTGCCCCAAAACCCCCTCAGGACCCCCATCTTCATCCCCACCCACCCAATTGTGAGCAGAGGGATGAGTTGGGGACCCCAAAACCCACCCAGGACCCTCAAATCTCCACCCAGGACCCCCAAATCTCCACCCAAACCCCCCTAAATTGGGGGTGAATGTGTACAGGGGTACCCCAAATCCCCCTCAGTACCCCAAATCTCCACCCAGGACCCCAAATCTCCACCCAAACCCCCCTAAATTGGGGGTGAACGTGCACAGGGGTACCCCAAATCCCCCTCAGTACCCCAAATCTCCACTCAGGACCCCAAATCTCCACCCAAACCCCCCTAAATTGGGGGTGAACGTGCACAGGGGTACCCCAAAACCCCCTCAGTACCCCAAATCTCCACCCAGGACCCCCAAATCTCCACCCAAACCCCCCTAAATTGGGGGTGAACGTGTACAGGGGTACCCCAAAACCCCCTCAGTACCCCAAATCTCCACCCAGGACCCCATATCTCCACCCAAACCCCCCTAAATTGGGGGTGAACATGCACAGGGGTACCCCAAATCCCCCCGAGGCCCCCCCAGACCTTGGGGTGCCCCCTGACGGCGCAGTTGAGGGCGGTGGAGTATCCGGCCACGGCGCTGCGATCCACCAGAGGCGTCAGGAACTGGGGGGCCGAGCGGAAATCGTGCTCCTGGTACTGGGGGGGCTTCAGCCGCAGCTCTGGGGGGGTCCCAGAAGGATTTAGGGGGACCCCGAAATTCTTTTTGGGGGTGATCATTGGTTGGGGTTTGATCCCCGTGCATAAATAAGGGGAGGGTGTAATCAAGGGGAGGTCACAATGTGTGGGTGAGCCCTAAAAATGCTTTGAAATATTGATATTGCCTGTTAAACACCCTTAATTAATAATTCTCAATTGATTAAAAATCCCAATTAAGAGCTCAATTAAGCACAAAATTTGGGGTTTGGGGTTTGGGTGGTTTTGGGGGTCACAGGGATCATCCTGAACCTACAACAACTGAACCAAATCCCTTCAAATCTACCCCAAAACCACCTCAAACCACCCCAAATCCACCTTAAACTGCCCCAAAACCCCTCAAAATTTGAGGTTTGTGTTTTGGGGATGCTTTGAGTGGTTTTGGGGGTCACAGGGATCATCCTGAACCCACAAAAACTGAACCAAATCCCTTCAAATCTACCCCAAAACCACCCGCAACCCCCCCAAAACCACCTCAAACCTCCCCAAAACCACCTCAAACCACCCCAAAACCACCTCAAACCTCCCCAAAACCACCTCAAACCCCCCCCAAAACCACCTCAAACCTCCCCAAAATCACCTCAAACATCCCCAAAAACATCTCAAACCCCCCCAAAACCACCTCAAACTCCCCCAAATCCACCTCAAACTCCCCAAATCCACCTCAAACATCCCCAACAAAACCACCTCGAACTCCCCCAAGACACCCCAAATCCACCTCAAACTCCCCCAAGACTCCCTGAAACCACCTCAAACCCCCCCAAACCCCCCCCAAAGCCCCCGAATTTTGGGGTACCGGCTTTGGGGATGACGGCAGTGTTGGAGGAGAGCCCGGGTTTCTCGCTCAGCCCGCACAGGTACCCCCCAAATCCACCTCAAACCCCCCCAAATCCACCTCAAACCTCCCCAAAACCACCTCAAACCCCCCCAAATCCACCTCAAACCTCCCCAAAACCACCTCAAACTCCCCCAAATCCACCTCAAACCCCCCCAAATCCACCTCAAACCTCCCCAAATCCACCTCAAACCTCCCCCAAAACCACCTCAAACTCCCCCAAAACCACCTCAAACCCCCCCAAATCCACCTCAGACCCCCCGAATTTTGGGGTACCGGCTTTGGGGATGACGGCAGTGTTGGAGGACAGCCCGGGTTTCTCGCTCAGCCCGCACAGGTACCCCCCAAAACCACCTCAAACCCCCCCAAAACCACCTCAAACCCCCCCAAATCCACCTCAAACCTCCCCAAATCCACCTCAAACCCCCCAAATCCACCTCAAACCACCCCAAAACCACCTCAAACCCCCCCAAGACCCCGCAAATCCACCTCAAACTCCCCCAAAACCACCTCAAACTCCCCCAAATCCACCTCAACCCCCCCCAAAACCACCTCAAACTCCCCCAAATCCACCTCAAACCCCCCCAAATCCACCTCAGACACCCCGAATTTTGGGGTACCGGCTTTGGGGATGACGGCAGTGTTGGAGGACAGCCCGGGTTTCTCGCTCAGCCCGCACAGGTTCTCGCTGAACACCTTGAACAGGTACTCGTTGCCCATCACCAGCTCCGAGACCGTGCAGCGCAGGGGCCGATTGTGCTCGTACACCGTGAACCACTCCTGGGGGGTCGTGAGGGGGTTTTGGGGGGGTTTGAGGTGGTTTTGGGGGAGATTTTTGGGAGCTGAGGGGTTTTGGGGAGGTTTGAGGTGGTTTTGGGGGGATTTGGGGGAGATTTGGGGGAGATTTGGGGCAGCTGAGTTGGTTTTGGGGGGGTTGAGATGGTCTGGGGAGGTTTGAGGTGGTTTTGGGGGGATTTGGGGGGGGTTTGGGGGAGATTTTTGGGAGCTGAGGGGTTTTTGGGGGGTTTGAGGGGTTTTTGGGGGGTTTGAGATGGTTTGGGGAGGTTTGAGGTGGTTTTGGGGGGATTTGGGGGGGGTTTGGGGGGAGATTTTTGGGAGCTGAGGTGTTTTTGGGGGGTTTGAGGGGTCTTTGAGGGGTTTGAGGTGGTTTTGGGGGGGATTTGGGGGAGCTGAGGTGGTTTTGGGGGGGGTGAGATGGTCTGGGGAGGTTTGAGGTGGTTTTGGGGGGCTGAGGGGTTTTTGGGGGGTCGTGAGGGAGTTTGGGGGGGGGTTGAGGTGTTTTTGGGGGCGTTTGGGGAAGAATTGGGGGAGCTGAGGTGGTTTTGGGGGGGGGGGTTGAGATGGTCTGGGGAGGTTTGAGGGGGTTTTGGGGGGATTTGGGGGAGATTTGGGGGAGATTTTTGGGAGCTGAGGAGTTTTTGGGGGGTTTGAGGGGTTTTTGGGGGGGTTGAGATGGTCTGGGGAGGTTTGAGGGGGTTTTGGGGGGATTTGGGAGGGCTTTGGGGGAGATTATCGGGAGCTGAGGGGTTTTTGGGGGGTTTGAGGGGTTTTTGGGGGGTTTGAGATGGTTTGGGGAGGTTTGAGGTGGTTTTGGGGGGTTTTGGGGGAGATTTGAGGGAGCTGAGGGGGTTTTGGGGGGTTTCAGGTGGTTTTGGGGGTTTGAGGTGGTTTTGGGGGGGCTGAGGGTTTTTGGGGGGTTTGAGGTGGTTTTGGGGGGATTTGAGGTGTTTTTGGGAGGGGCTTTGGGGGAGATTTTGGGGGGCTGTAAGGGGGGTTTTGGGGGAGCTGAGGCGGTTTTGGGGAGGTTTGGGGGACATTTGGGGGAGCTGAGGGGGTTTTGGGGGGATTGAGGGGGTTTTGGGAGCTGAGGGGATTTGGGGGTTCGGTTGAAGATCTGGGGTTCCATTGAGTATTTTGGGGATCCATTGAGAAATTTGGGGGTTCCATTGAGGATTTTGTGGGTTCCACTGAGGATTTTGGGGATCCATTGAGAAATTTGGGGGTTCCATTGAGGATTTTGTGGGCTCCATTGAGGATTTTGGGGATTTTGGGGGTTCCATTAAGAATTTGTGGATTCTGTTGAGAATCTGGGATTTCCATTGAGTATTTTGGGGTTCCAGTGAATATTTTAGGGTTCCGTTGAGAATGTGGAGGTTCCATTGAAAATTTGGGATTTCCATTGAGAGTTTCGGGGGTTCCATTGAAAATTTGAGATTTTCATTGAGTATTTTGGGGTTCTATTGAATATTTTGAGATTCCATTGAGTATTCTGGGGTTCCTTTGGGGTGATTTTGGGGTTCCATTGAGAATTTGGGGGTTTCATTGAAAATTTGGGATTTCCACTGAGTATTTCGGGGTTCCTTTGGGGTGATTTTGGGGTTTCATTGAATATTTTGGTGGTTCCATTGAGCATTTTTGGGTTGCATTGAGTATTTTGGGGTTCCATTGAGAACTTTGTGGATTCCATTGTGGATTTTGGGGTTCCACTGAGCATTTTTGGGGTTCCTTCGAGAATTTGGGGGTTCAGTTCCGAACTTGGGAACTGAAGTTGGGGGTTCCATTGAGTATTTTGGGATTTCCATTGAGCATTTTGGGGTTCCATTGAGTATTTTGGGGTTCACATTGAGAATTTGGGATTCCACTGAATATTTTAGGGTTCCTTTGGGGTGATTTGGGGGTTTCATTGAATATTTTGGGATTTCCATTGAGCATTTTTTGGGGTTCCATTGAGTATTTTGGGATTTCCATTGGGTATTTTGGGGTTCCTTTGGGGTGATTTCTGGGGTTCCATTGAGAATTTGGGATTCTATTGAGAATTTCGGGGTTCAGTTCAGAATTTTTTGGGGTTCCATGGAGAACCTTGGGGTGCCCCTGGGGCTGATTTCGGGGCGCTGCCCGCTCACCATGGTTCTCTTGTCGGCCTTCATGATGGTGTACCCGGTGATCTCGGCGTTGCCGTCGTCCTCGGGGGGCTCCCACTCCACCAGGGCGTTGAACCCCCAAACCTCCTTCACCTGCACCTTCCGGGGGGGGCCTGGTTTCTCTAGAGGGGGGGGATCGGATCAGGGACACCCCAAAAATACCCCAAAAACACCCCCAAACCGCCCTGAAACATCTCTGGGTAATAGCACCCAAAAATACCCCAAAAACCACCCCAAAACACCCCCAAAATACCCCAAAACTGCCCTGAAACATCCCTGGGAAATAGCACCCAAAAATACCCCAAAAACCACCCCAAAATCCCCCCAAAAACCACCCCAAAACAATCCCAAAACTGACCCAAAACATCCCTGGAAAACAACACCCAAAATACCCCAAAACACCTAAAAACTGCCCCAAAATCCCCCAAATCCCCCAAAACCCACCCTAAAAAATCCCCCCCCCAAAACCACCCCAAAACTGCCCTGAAACATTCCCAGAAAACGGCACCCAAAAATCTCCAAAACGGCCCCAAAAAATCCCCCAAAACACCCCAAAAACCCCTCAAAAACCACCCCAAAAACTGTTCTGAAACATCCCAGTGCTCCCAGTGCTCCCAGTTCCCAATCCCAGTGCTCCCAGTCCCCAATCCCAGTGCTCCCAGTTCCCAATCCCAGTGCTCCCAGTCCCCAATCCCAGTGCTCCCAGTTCCCAATCCCAGTGCTCCCAGTCCCCAATCCCAGTGCTCCCAGTTCCCAATCCCAGTGCTCCCAGTCCCCAATCCCAGTGCTCCCAGTTCCCAATCCCAGTGCTCCCAGTCCCCAATCCCAGTGCTCCCAGTCCCCAATCCCAGTGATCCCAGTTCCCAATCCCAGTGATCCCAGTCCCCAATCCCAGTGCTCCCAGTCCCCAATCCCAGTGATCCCAGTTCCCAATCCCAGTGATCCCAGTCCCCAATCCCAGTGCTCCCAGTCCCCAATCCCAGTGATCCCAGTTCCCAATCCCAGTGCTCCCAGTTCCCAATCCCAGCACCCATCCCTGGTTCCTCCTGTTCCCCCAGTTGCCCTCCCATCACTCCCAGTGCTCCCAGTCACTCCCAGTCACTCCCATCACTCCCAGTGCTCCCAGTTCCCAATCCCAGTGCCCATCCCTGCTTCCCCCATTGCCTTTCCCATCACTCCCAGTGCTCCCAGTGCTCCCAGTTCCCAATCCCAGTGCCCATCCCTGCTTCCCCCATTGCCTTTCCCATCACTCCCAGTGCTCCCAGTCACTCCCAGTCACTCCCAGTCACTCCCAGTCCCTCCCAGTGCTCCCAGTTACCGACGATGCGCAGGCGCATCTCGGCCGTGTCCTCCATGCCCTCGATGCGCACGCTGAGCCCGTAGCGCCCCGAGTGCCCCCTGGCGGCGGCGCGGATGAAGAACACCGTGTCCCGGTCCGACGTGCGCACGTGCACGTCCTCGCCCAGGGGCCCGCCCTCCTTCGTCCACGTCACCTGGGGGCGGGGCTTACCCTGCCGGGGGGCGGGGCTTGGTTAGACCTATGGGGGGTGTGGGGTTCATGTGTCCCTATGGGGCTGTGGGGTTGAGGTGTCCCTATGGGATCTGTGGGGTTGAGGTGTCCCTATGGGATCTATGGGGTTCGGTTATCCCTATGGAATCTGTGGGGTTGAGGTGTCCCTATGGAATCTGTGGGGTTCAGGTGTCCCTATGGGGCTGTGGGGTTGTGGGGTTGAGGTATCCCTATGGGATCTGTGGGGCTGTGGTGTCCCTATGGGGCTGTGGGGTTCAGGTGTTCCCTATGGGATCTGTGGGGCTGTGGGGTTCAGTTATCCCTATGGGGCTGTGGGGTTCAAGTGTCCCTATGGGATCTGTGGGGCTGTGGGGTTCAGTTATCCCTATGGGGCTGTGGGGTCGAGTTGTCCCTATGGGATTTATGGGGCTGTGGGGTTGTGGTGTCCCTATGAGACTGTGGGGTTGAGGTGTTCCCTATGGGATCTGTGGGGCTGTGGGGTTCAGTTATCCCTATGGGGCTGTGCGGTCGAGTTGTCCCTATGGGATTTATGGGGCTGTGGGGTTGTGGTGTCCCTATGGGATCTATGGGGCTGTGGCATCCCTATGGGGCTGAGTTACCCATACAGATCTATAGGGCTGAGCCACTTCTATGGATCTATGGGGCTGAGTTACCCCAAAAAATCCATAGGGCTGAGTTGTCCCTATAGGGCTGAGTTACCCCAATAAATCCATAGGGCTGAGTTATCCCTATAGGGCTGAATTATCCCAATAAATCCATAGGGCTGAGTCGTCCCTAAAGGGCTGAGTTACCCCAATAAATCCATAGGGCTGAGTCGTCCCTATAGGACTCAATTATCCCAATAAATCCATAGGGCTGAATTATCCCTATAAATCTATAGGGCTGAGTTATCCCTATAGGGCAGAGATACCCAAATAAATCTCTAGGGCTGAGTTTTCCCTAGAGGGCTGAATTATCCCTATAAATCCATAGGGCTGACTTGTCCCTATAGGGCTGACTTGTCCCTATAGGGCTGAGTTACCCCTATAAATCCATAGGGCAGAGTGACCCCAATAAATCCCTAGGGCTGAGTGACCCCAATAAATCCATAGGGCTGAATTATACCTATAGGGCTGAGTGACCCCAATAAATCCCTAGGGCTGAGTGACCCCAATAAATCCATAGGGCTGAATTATACCTATAGGGCTGAGTTACCTCAATAAATCCCTAGGGCTGAGTGACCCCAATAAATCCATAGGGCTGAGTGATCCAAATAAATCCATGGGGCTGAGTTATCCCTATAGGGCTGAGTGACCCCAATAAATCCGTAGGCCTGAGTCGTCCCTATAGGCCCGAGTGACCCCAATAACTCCCTAGAGCCGAGTGACCCCAATAACTCCCTAGGGCCGAGTGACCCCAATAAATCCATAGGCCTCAGTTGTCCCTATAGGGCCGAGTGACCCCAATAACTCCCTCGGGCAGAGCTGCCCAGATTTTGGGGTGCCCCACTCACCTGGAAGGGGATCACCAGGTTCACCTGCTCCCCCACCTTCCTGACGTACGTCTGCCGCAGGTGCCGGGGCAGCCGGATTTTGGGGCGCTCTGGGGGGGTTGGGACAACGTTTAGAGGGGGGAATTTATGGGGCAGAACCCCCCAATTTTGGGGTCTTCCCCGATTTTAGGGTCCTGCCTTACCCATCAATTCCCCCCCTAATTCCTTCAGGTTCTTCTCCCCGAAGTTTCAGCTCCGTTTTTGGGGTCCTTCCCTATTTTTAGGGTCTCTCCCCGTTTTTAGGGTCCCTCCTCATATTTAGGGTCCCTCCTCATATTTAGGGTCCTTCCCCTTTTTTAGGGTCCCTCCCCAGTTTTGGTGTCACTCCCCATTTTTGGATTCCCTCCCTTCTGGTTTTGGGTTTCCCCCCACGTTTTGGGGTCCTGCCTCCTATTTTGGGGGTTCCCCCCCCCCACCATGATTTGGGATTTCCCCTTAAAGGGTCAAGGATCCGCCCCAAAGGTCAGGAATTCCCCCTTGGATTTAGGGATTCCCCTTGGATTTAGGATTCCCCCTTTGATTTAGGGTTTCCCTTCATAGTTTTGGGATTCTCCCCATGTTTTAGGGTTTCCCCTTTGATTTAGGGTTTCCCCTTTTGGTTTTTGGGGATCTCCTCTTTGGTTTTTGGGGATCTCCCCTTTGATTTAGGGTTTCCCCTTTTGGGTTTTGGGGATTTCCCCTTTGATTTAGGGATCCTCATTTGATTTAGGGTTTCCCCTCAGGATTTTGGGATTCAGCTTTTGGTTTTTGGGATTTCCCCTTTGATTTAGGGATTCCCATTTGATTTAAGGTTTCCCCTCACGTTTTCGGGATTCCCTCCTTGGGATTCCCCCTTTACTTTTGGGATTCCCCCTTTCCCTTATGGATTCCCCCTCGATTTCAGATTCCCCCCTAATTTCGGGGTGCCCCCTGATTTTGGGGTCCCCCCTTTTCCTTATGGATCCCCCTTTTTTGGATCCCCCTTTTTTAGATCCCCCTTTTATGGCTCCCCCTAATTTCCCTTACAGATCCCCCTAATTTCGTGATCCCCCCCAATTTCTGCCTTCCCCCCTCAATTTCGGGCTCCTCCCCGATTTCGGGGTCCCCCCTTTCCTTTAGGGATCCCCCTTTTCCTTATGGATCCCCCTTTTTTGGATCTCCCTTTTATGGATCTCCCTAATTTCCCTTATGGATCCCTCCCTAATTTCGGGATCCCCCCCCTGATTTCGGGGTCCCCCCCTGATTTCGGGCTCCGCCCACCCCGATTTTGGGGTCCCCCCTTTTCCTTATGGACCCCCCTAATTTCCTGTTCCCTCCTCAATTTCTTCCTCCCCCCCAATTTCTTCCTCCTCCCCAATTTCTTCCTCCTCCCCAATTTCTGACCCCCCCCCCCCGATTTCGGGATCCCGCCCTAATTTCAGGGTCCCCCCCTAATTTCGGGGTCCCCCTGATTTCAGGATCCCCCCTAATTTAGGGGGTCCCCTTTCCGTTATGGATCCCCGCCTTGATTTCAGGATTTCCCCCTCCCCAATTTCTGCCTCCCCCTCCAATTTCTGGCACCCCCCCCTCAATTTCGGGGTCCCCCCCCAGATTCCGGGCGGCGCCCCCAGACCCACCGACGATCTCTCGGATGGTCACGGGCTGGGCCATGGTGGCCGGGGGGCTGCGGCCCGCGATGTTCACGCCCACCACGCGGAACAGCAGCTTCTCCCCCGTGGGCAAACCGCGCACCGTGAGCCCGCAGCGCTCCACCAGCTCCGTGTTCGCGGGCGTCCAGTTCGTGTCTGGGGGGGGAGAAATTTGGGGGGTTATGGGGTCGGGGGTAGCGGATTTTGGGGTTATGGGGTTGGGAGGTATCAGATTTTGGGGGTCGGGGACAGGGTTTTGGGGTCTCCACCAGCTCCGTGTTCGCGGGCGTCCAGTTCGTGTCTGGGGGGGGGGGAGAAATTTGGGGGGTTATGGGGTCGGGGGTAGCGGATTTTGGGGTTATGGGGTTGGGAGGTATCAGATTTTGGGGGTCGGGGACAGGGTTTTGGGGTCTCCACCAGCTCCGTGTTCACGGGGGTCCAGTTCGTGTCTGGGGGGGAAAAGGGAAATTTGGGGGGTTATGGGGTCGGGGAGGAGGTTATGGGGTCGGGGAGGGGGTTATGGGGTCGGGGAGGAGATTATGGGGCCATGGAGTGGGTTATGGGGTCGGGGAGGGGGTTATGGGGCCATGGAGGAGGTTATGGGGTCGGGGAGGAGGTTATGGGGTCGGGGAGGGGGTTATGGGGTCGGGGAGGAGGTTATGGGGCCATGGAGGAGGTTATGGGGTCGGGGAGGTGGTTATGGGGCCATGGAGTGGGTTATGGGGTCGGGGAGGGGGTTATGGGGTCGGGGAGGAGGTTATGGGGCCATGGAGTGGGTTATGGGGCCATGGAGTGGGTTATGGGGTCGGGGAGGGGGTTATGGGGTCGGGGAGGGGGTTATGGGGCCATGGAGGAGGTTATGGGGTCGGGGAGGAGGTTATGGGGTCGGGGAGGGGGTTATGGGGTCGGGGAGGAGGTTATGGGGCCATGGAGGAGGTTATGGGGTCGGGGAGGTGGTTATGGGGCCATGGAGTGGGTTATGGGGTCGGGGAGGGGGTTATGGGGTCGGGGAGGGGGTTATGGGGTCGGGGAGGAGGTTATGGGGTCGGGGAGGGGGTTATGGGGCCGTGGAGGGGGTTATGAGGTCGGGGAGGGGGTTATGGGGCCATGGAGGAGGTTATGGGGTTGGGGAGGGGGTTATGGGGTCGGGGAGGGGGTTATGGGGTTGGGGGCTGCCAGATTTTGGGGTAATGGGGTTGGTGGGTATTGGGTTTTGGGGGCTTATGGGGCTGGGGAAGGGCTTATTTTGGGCTCCACCCCCAAGTTTTGGGGTCCCTCCCGAAGTTTTGGGGTCCCCTCAATTTTTGGGGTGCCCCACTCAGCCGCTCCCCTCACCCCTCCACCAGGTACCCCTCAATTCCCTCCCAAATTTCATCGATTCCCACCAAGTTTTGACATCCCCTCCCATTTCAGGGATTCCCACCAAGTTTTGTGATCTCACCCCGAAATTTTGGGGTCCCTCCCGAAGTTTTGGGTTCCCCCCAAATTTTTGGGCTCCCCTAAATTTTGGGGTGCCCCCCCCCCTCCCCTCACCCACTCCACCAGGAACCCCTCGATGCCCCCCAAATTTCAGCGATTCCCACAACCTTCGAGTCGCTCCAAATTTCAGGGATTCCCCCCAAGTTTTAGGATCCCACCCCGAAATTTTGGGGTGCCTCCCGAAATTTTGGGGTGCCCCACTCACCCCCCTCCCGGCACCACTCCACCAGGTATCCGTCGATGCCCCCCGCCCCCAGGCGCTCCGGCGGGCGCCACTTGAGCGTGGCCGTGGTGTCCGTGACGTCCTCCAGCACCAGGTGAGTGGGTTCGCTGGTGGGGGCTGCAGGAGACCCCAAAATCGCCCCAAATCAGCCCAAAAAACCAGCCCGAAATCACTCCAGAATCATCACAAAATCCTCCCAGAATCATCCCCCAAAATCAGTCCGAAATCAGACGAAAAAGCAGCCCAGGATCAGCCCAAAATCGGCCCAAAATCATCGCAAATTCAGCCCAGAAATCAGCCCAGAATCAGGCTAAAATCACCCCAAAAATCAGCCCAGATCAGCCCAAAAATCAGCCCAAAATCAGCCCCAAATCACCCCAAAAATCACCTCAAAATCATCCCAAAGTCACCCCAAATTCATACCAAAAATCACCCCTAAATCACACCAAAATCACCCCAAAAATTCCACCAAAACCACACAAAAAATCACACCAAAATCACCCAAAATCGCACCAAAATTACCCCAAAAATCACCCCAGAATCAGCCCAGAAATCAGCACCAAAACATCCCAAAATCGCCCCAAAATCACCTCAAAAATCAGCCTAAAATCACCCCAAAATCAGACAAAAATCACACAAAATCACCCCAAAAATACCCCCAAAATCCCCCAAAAATCAGCTCAAAATCACCCGAAAAACCACTCAAAAACCAGACCAAAAATCACCCCAAAATCAGCCCAAAATCACACAAAAATCACCCCAAAAATCACCCCAGAATTAACCCCGAAATTATCAACCCCAAAAATCATCCCAAATCCCCTCCAGGACCCCCCAAATCTTCCCCAAAAATTCTCCAAGACCCCCAAAATCCCCCTGGGAGCCCCCAGACCCAATTTAGGACCCCCTGAATCCTCCTCAAATCCCCCCCAGGACCCCCAAATCCCCTCCAGGACTCCCCAAATCCCCTTGAGACACCCCCAGACCCAATCCAGGACCCCCAAATCCTCCTCAAATCCCCTCCAGGACCCCCCAGATCTTCTCCAGGACCCCCCTAAATCCCCTCCAGGACCCCCAAATCCTCCTCAAAACCCCTCCAGGACCCCCTAAATCTCCTCCAGCACCCTCTAAATGCCCCTAGGACACCCCCAGACCCAATCCAGGACCCCCCAAATACCCCCAAAATCCCATCCAGGACCCCCCAAATCCTCCCCAAATCCCCTTCAGGACCCCCTTACTGCTCCTGGGACACCCCCAGACTCCCCTAAATTCCCCTCAAATCCTCTCTAGGACCCTCTGAAACTCCCCAAATCCCCTTCAGGACCCCCCAAATCTTCCTCAAATCCCCTCCAGGACCCCCCAGATCCCCTCCAGGACCCCCCCAAATTCCCTCCAAGACCCCCTAAATCCCCCTGGGAGCCCCCAGACCCAATCCAGGACCCCCTAAATCCACCCCAAAACCCCTTCTTTCCTTCACCAGGACCCCTCCAAATTCCCCTCAAATCCCCTCTAGGACCCCCTAAAAGACCCCAAATCCCCCCAGATTTTGCCCAGATCTCCCCCAAAGCCCCCCCCGAGCCCCCCACCCACCGATGGGCATGAAGGGGGGGGTGTTGAGGCTGGGGGCCGAGACCCCGATGGCGTTGACGGCGAAGACCCTCATCTCATAGAGCACGCCCTCGATCATGCGCGTGGACTCGAAGGTGAGCGCGGGCAGCACCTCGAAATTGAGCTTCATCCAGCGGTGGGAGCCCTTCTTCTTCCTCTCCACCAGGTAACCTGTGCAGGTGAGGGACAGGTGAGACAGGTGAGATACAGGTGAGACAGGTGAGGGACAGAAATTGAGCTTCATCCAGCGGTGGGAGCCCTTCTTCTTCCTCTCCACCAGGTAACCTGCGCAGGTGAGGGACAGGTGAGACAGGTGAGGGACAGGTGAGACAGGTGAGGGACAGAAATTGAGCTTCATCCAGCGGTGGGAGCCCTTCTTCTTCCTCTCCACCAGGTAACCTGTGCAGGTGAGGGACAGGTGAGACAGGTGAGGGACAGGTGAGACAGGTGAGGGACAGAAATTGAGCTTCATCCAGCGGTGGGAGCCCTTCTTCTTCCTCTCCACCAGGTAACCTGCACAGGTGAGGGACAGGTGAGACACAGGTGAGAACAGGTGAGACACAGGTAGGGACAGAAATTGAGCTTCATCCTGTGGTGGGAGCCCTTCTTCTTCTCCACCAGGTAACCTGCACAGGTGAGACACAGGTGAGACACAGGTGAGACACAGGTGAGACAGGACACATGGACAGAGGACACACAGGTGTGAGGATGAGGAGGGGACACCCAGGTGCCCATCCAGGTGCCAGCTGGGGACAGGTGATACAGGTGAGGACAGGTGAGGACAGGTGAGGGATGGTGAGGGACATATGTGACAGGTGAGGGACAGGTATGACAGGTGAGACATAGATGAGACACAGATGAGACACAGGTGTGACAGGTGAGGACAGGTAAGGGACAGGTGAGGACAGGTGAGGGACAGGTGAGACACAGGTGTGGCAGGACACACAGACAGAGCCCACCCAGTGTGGGGATGAGGAGGGGACGCCCAGGTGTCCCTCAGGTGTGTCTCTCACCTGTGACTGGCTGCCCCCCGTCGAACTTGGGCGGCTCCCAGACCAGCACGGCCCAGTCCTCGCCCACCTGGGTGACGCGCACGGCCTCGGGCGGGTCGGGGACATCTGCGGGGACAGGTGAGGTTACCTGTGTCACCAGGTGTGCCCTGGTCTGTGCCCACAGGTGCGCCCGTATGTTCCCCAAAGTGTGCCCAGGTATCCACAGGTGCGCCCATATGTTCCCCCAGGTATCCCCAGGTGTTCCCAAGTGCCCCCAGGTGTGTCCCCAGGTGTCCCCAGCTGTATCCCCATCTGTCCTCAGATATCCCCAGGTGTGTCCCCAGGTGTATCCCCAGGTGAGCCGTACCCACAACGCGGATGTTGATGGCGGCCGTGTCCTCTCCAGCCAGGTTGGTGTGTGCCCAGGTGTATCCCCAGTGTATCCCCATCTATCCCCAGGTGTGTCCCCAGGTGTATCTCAGGTGTATCTCAGGTGTGCCCAGGTGTCCCCAGGTGTGTGCCCAGGTGAGCACCGTACCCATGACGCAGATGTTGATGGCGGCCGTGTCCTCTCCGGCTGGGTTGGTGTGTGCCCAGGTGTATCCCCAGGTGTATCCCCATTGTCCCCAGGTGTCCCCAGGTGTGTCCCCAGGTGTGTCCCAGGTGAGCACCGTACCCACGACGCGGATGTTGATGGCGGCCGTGTCCTCTCCGGCCGGGTTGGTGTGTGCCCAGGTGTATCCCCAGGTATCCCTATTGTCCCCAGGTGTGTCCAGGTGTATCTCAGGTGTACCCCCATTGTCCCCAGGTGTCCCCAGGTGTGTGCCCAGGTGTGTCCCAGGTGAGCACCGTACCCACGACGCGGATGTTGATGGCGGCCATGTCCTCGCCGGCCGGGTTGGTGACGCGGATCTCGTAGCGCCCCTCGTCGGCGCGCTCGGCGCTCTCGATGACGAAACTGCTGAGCTCATGCTTGTCCTCCAGGCGGACACGCCCCTCACGGGCCGAGAACTCCTGCACAGGTGAGACAGGTGAGATGGACAGGTGAGACAGGTGTGGGACAGGTGAGACAGGTGAGATGGACAGGTGAGACAGGTGAGATGGACAGGTGTGGGACAGGTGAGACAGGTGAGATGGACAGGTGAGACAGGTGTGGGACAGGTGAGGGCACACAGGGACAGGTGTGGGACAGGTGAGACAGGTGTAGGACAGGTGAGGGCACACAGGGACAGGTGTGGGACAGGAGGAGCTGCTCAGTTCGTGCTTGTCCTCCAGCCTCACCCAACCTTCCTGGGCCAAGAACTCCTGTACAGGTGAGACAGGTGAGGGACAGGTGAGACATGTGAGGGACAGGTGTGGGACAGGTGAGACATGTGAGGGACAGGTGTGGGACAGGTGTGACACACAGGTGACACAGGTGTGACACAGGGATGGGACAGGTGTCCCCCAGGTGATCTCACCTGTCCATCCTTGGTCCAGGTGACCGTGGGCAGGGGTTGCCCCAAGATGAGCACAGGAACATGGGATCACACACAGGTACATGGGAGTGACACACAGGTGACATTCACGTGACACTCAGGTGACCTCACCTGTCCGTCCTTGGTCCAGGTGACCGTGGGCAGGGGTTCCCCCGAGATGGGCACAGTGACACAGGTGTGACACACAGGTAACTCCAATGACACAGGTGACACAGGTGACACTCAGGTGACACTCAGGTGACACTCAGGTGACCTCACCTGCCCGTCCTTGGTCCAGGTGACCGTGGGCAGGGGTTCCCCCGAGATGGGCACAGTGACACAGGTGTGACACACAGGTAACTCCAATGACACAGGTGACACTCAGGTGACAGTCAGGTGACACAGGTGACACTCAGGTGACCTCACCTGCCCGTCCTTGGTCCAGGTGACCGTGGGCAGGGGTTCCCCCGAGATGGGCACAGTGACACAGGTGTGACACACAGGTAACTCCAATGACACAGGTGACACTCAGGTGACACTCAGGTGACACTCAGGTGACACTCAGGTGACCTCACCTGCCCGTCCTTGGTCCAGGTGACCGTGGGCAGGGGTTCCCCGGAGATGGGCACGTCCAGGCGCAGTTTGTTTCCCGCCACCACCACCAAGGTGTTCTCCGAGTCCCGGCCCGAGCAGTCCAGGTGGATCTTGGGGGGCTCTGGGGGGGACAGGGACAGGGACAGGGGTGGCACCGAGCCCACAGGTGCGCCCAGGTGCGCCCAGGTGTGTCCTCTGTCCCCTCAGGTGGCCCCAGGTGTTCTCCCAGGTGTCTTCTGTTCCCCCTCAGGTGCGTCCTGTCCCCCCCCAGGCGTCCCCTCCCACCCCAGGTGTGCCCACAGGTGTCTCCAGGTATGCCCAGGTGTCCCCCCAGTTGTCCCCTGTCCCCCCAGGTGTCCCTCCCACCCCAGGTGTCTCCACAGGTGTGCCCAGGTGTCCCCCCAGGTGTCCCCTCCCACCCCAGGTGTGCCCAGGTGTCCCCTGCCCTCACCTTGTTTGGGGACGTACTCCACCTTGATCTCTGGGGGAGGGGGGAGGGGAAGGGGGGGTTAGTGACGTCATTGACCCCTCCCCCCAAACACCCCAGTGACGTCATTGGAGAAACCCCCCCCAGTGACGTCACAGGTCCCAAAAGTGACCCCCCCGAGCCATCAGTGCCCCCAGGTGCCCCCCAAATTCCGCCCAAACACCCCCGAATTTCTCCAGATTCCGCCCAAACACCCCCAAAATGCCCCCAAGCCCCCCCCCAGATTCTGCCCAAACACCCCCAAAATGCCCCCAAGCCCCCCCCAGATTCTGCCCAAACACCCCCAAAATGCCTCCAAGTGCCCCCAAATTCCCCCCAAATTTCCACAAACACCCCCAAATTTCCCCTCCCAAATTTCCCCTCCCAAATTTCCCTAAATGCCCCCCAGTTCCTCCCAGTGCCCCCCCAAACACCTCCAACAACCCCCAAACGCCCCAAATGCCCCCCAAACACCCCAAATGCCCCCCAAACACCCCAAACACCCCCCAAATGCCCCCCAAACACCCCCCAAATGCCCCCAAACCCTCCAGTTTCCCCCCAAATTTCCCCAAACACCCCCAAGTGCCCCCAAACCCCCCCAAGTGCCCCCAACCCCCCCCCAAATGCCCCCCAAACACCCCCCAAAATGCTCCCAACCCCCCCAAATTTCCCCAAACGCCCCAAAATTCCCCCCAGATCCGCCCGTGCCCACCGAGGAAGTTGAGTTTGGCCGAGAGGGTGAGGGCGTAGCCGTCGGGGATGAAGGTGTAATCGCCCTCATCCTCGGGGCGCACGTCATCGATCACCAGCTTGTGGATCCTGCGAGGGCAAAACATCCCAAAAAATCCACCCCAAAATGCCAAAACCCCCAAAAAAATCCACCCAGGTATCCTAAAATACAAAAAATCCCCCAAAAAACCCCACCCAAACCCCACAAAATTCAAAAAAAAACCACCCCCAAATCCCAAAATTCAAAAAAAAACCACCCCAAATCCCAAAATCCCGAAAAAATTCACCCAGGTATCCTAAAATACAAAAAATCCCCAAAAAACCCCAGCCAAAAATCCCAAAATTCCAAAAAATACCACTCAGATATCCCAAAATCCCATAAATCCCCCCCCAAAAAACCCCACCCCCAAATCCCAAAATTAAAACAAAAATCCAAATTCCCAAAACCCCAAAATCCCAAAAAAAATCCATCCAGGTATCCTAAAATACAAAAAAATCCCAATAAACTCCACCCCAAAATCCCAAAATTCCAAAAAAACCCACTCAAAAATCCCAAAATTCCAAAAAAAATCCACCCCAAAATCCCAAAATTCCCCACCCAGGTATCCCAATTTTTTGGGTTATTTTGGGGGATTTTGGGGATTTTTTGGAATTTTTTGGAGTTTTTTGAGGATTTTGTGTTCTGTGGGATTTTGGGGGGTTTGGGGATTTTTGGGCTTTTTTGGGTTTTGGGGTTTTTTTTTGGGGGGGGATCTTTTTGGTTTTTTGGGGATTTTTATTTTTGGGTGTTTTTGAGGGGTTTTGGGGTCGTTTCTTTGTGGTTTTGGGATTTTTTCTGTTTTTCTGTTTCAATTCGATTTTTTAAATTTATTTTGGGTGTAGTTTTTACTTTTTTGGGATTTTTTTCAGGTTTTCTGGGGATTTTGGGGAGATTTTTTGAGTTTTGGGGTTTTTTGGAGGATTTTGGGGTTATTTTTGGGATATTTTTTTAAGGTTTTTTGAGATTTGGGGCTTCTTTTTGGTTTCGAGATTTTGGGGTGTTTGGGGTGGTTTTGGGGGTTTTTTGGGATTTTTGGGGAATTTTTAAAGGTTATTTTTGGGATATTTTGGGGATTTTTTTTATATTTTGCGGTATTTTTGGGAATTTTTTGGGGTTATTTTTGGGATATTTTTGGGATATTTTGGGAATTTTTTAAAGTTATTTTTGGGATATTTTAGGAATTTTTGGGGTTATTTTGGGGATTTTTTTTTTATTTTTTGGGATATTTTGGGGATATTTGGGGAATTTTTGGGGGGGATATTTTTGGGATTTTTGGGGGGATTTTTTAGGATATTTTGGGAATTTTTTTGGGGGGTTATTTTTTGGGGGTCATTTTTGGGCACATTTTGGGGATATTTTGGGTTTTTTCGGGTCTCACCTGCCGGTGTGGGAGATGTGGATGCGTTTGCTGGGCCGAACCTCGACGCCGTTCTTGAACCAGCGCCCGGTGACCTTCTCGTCCGACACCTCGCACTTGAACACGGCCTGCTCGGTGGCCTGCACCGTCAGGTCCGCGATGCCCTGCAGCACCTCCAGCTGCTTCTCTGCAGGCCCAAAAAAACCCATGGAGACCCCAAAAATTCCATGGGGAACCCAAAAAATCCACGGAGGCTCCAAAAATTCCATGGGGACCCACGTATGTTCATAGGAACCCCTGTAGAACCCATGGAGAACCTCTAGGAACATCTGCAGAACTTCCTGCGGCACCTCCAGGTGCTTCTCTGCAGGCCCAAAAAAATCCATGGGGAACCCAAAAAATCCATGGGGAACCCAAAAAATCCATGGGGAACCCAAAAAAATCCACACCCGTCCGTAGGAACCCACGCCTGTCCCAGAAACCCCTGGAGAACCCCTGGAGAACATCTGGAGAACTTCCTGCAGCACTTCCAGCTGCTTCTCTGCAGGTCCAAAAAATCCATGGAGACACCAAAAATCCATGGGGACCCCGAAAAATCCATGGGGAACCCAAAAAAAAAATCCATGGGGAACCCCAAAAGTCCATGGGAACCCATGGAGGACCTCTAGAAACATCTGGAGAACTTCCTGCAGCACCTCCAGGTGCTTCTCTGCAACCCCAAAATCCAGCTGGAACCCCCAGAAAATCCATGGGAACCCACACATGTCCATGGGAACCCATGGAGAACCCATGGAGAGCATCTGGAGAACCTCCTGAGATGCCTTCAGCACCTCCAGCTGCTCCTCTGCAAGCCCAAAAAATCCACACGGACCCCCCAAAAATCCCTGGGACTTTCTGGGATCTCCAGAGCCTTCCCCGAGGTGACCCTCAAACACCTCCAGGACCTCTCAGGACCACGGGTGACCCCGGAGGAGCTCTGACCTTCCACGATGACCTCGGCCTCGGCCTCGCCGCCGTTGGTCATGATGCGGTAGCGGCCGGTGTCCTCCATGGTGGCCTCGTTGAGGATCAGGAAGTGCTTCTTGCCGTCCTTCTTGAAGCGGTACTTGAAGGTCTCCTCGCGGGTCAGCTCCACGCCGTCCTTCGTCCTGGACACCGGGGGACAAACGGCGGGTGTGGGGTGGGCGTGGGGTGGACGTGGGGTGGAGGTGGAGATGGACGTAGTGGACATGGAGATGGACATGGGGTGGGTGTGGAGATGGACGTAGTGGACATGGAGATGGACATGGGGTGGAGGTGGAGATGGACAGAGTGGACATGGAGATGGACATGGGGTGGAGGTGGAGATGGACGTAGTGGACATGGAGATGGACATGGGGTGGACATGGAGATGGACATGGGGTGGGTGTGGAGATGGACAGAGTGGACATGGAGATGGACGTGGGGTGGAGGTGGAGATGGACATAGTGGACATGGAGATGGACATGGGGTGGACATGGAGATGGACATAGTGGACATGGAGGTGGACATGGGGTGGAGGTGGAGATGGACATAGTGGACATGGAGATGGACATGGGGTGGACACGGAGATGGACATGGGGTGGACATGGAGATGGACATAGTGGACATGGAGATGGACGTGGGGTGGACGTGGAGATGGACATGGGGTGGGTGTGGAGATGGACAGAGTGGACATGGAGATGGACGTGGGGTGGAGGTGGAGATGGACCTAGTGGACATGGAGATGGACATGGGGTGGACATGGAGATGGACATAGTGGACATGGAGGTGGACATGGGGTGGAGGTGGAGATGGACATAGTGGACATGGAGATGGACATGGGGTGGACACGGAGATGGACATGGGGTGGACATGGAGATGGACATAGTGGACATGGAGATGGACGTGGCGTGGACGTGGAGATGGACATGGGGTGGGTGTGGAGATGGACAGAGTGGACATGGAGATGGACATGGGGTGGACATGGAGATGGACATAGTGGACATGGAGATGGACATGGGGTGGACGTGGAGATGGACATAGTGGACATGGAGATGGACATGGGGTGGACATGGAGATGGACATAGTGGACATGGAGGTGGACATGGGGTGGAGGTGGAGATGGACATAGTGGACATGGAGATGGACGTGGGGTGGGTGTGGAGATGGACATGGGGTGGACATGGAGATGGACGTGGGGTGGGTGTGGAGATGGACATACTGGACATGGAGATGGACGTGGGGTGGAGGTGGAGATGGACATGGGGTGGATTTGGGATGGACATGAGGTGGACACGAGGTGGATACAGGGTGAATTTGGGGTGGACACCAGGTAGGAGTGGCCATGGGATGGACATGGGGTGGACATGAAGTGGATTGGGGGTGGACATGGAGTGGACGCAGAGATGGACAGAGAGTGGACATGGGGTAGATTTGGAGTGGACACAAGGTGGGTGTGGAGATGGACATGGAGTGGACGTGGAGATGGACATGGGGTGGACATGGGGTGGACATGGAGTGGGTGTGGAGATGGACATGGGGTGGACATGGGGTGGACATGGAGATGGACGTGGGGTGGACACAAGGTGGGTGTGGAGATGGACATGGGGTGGGTGTGGAGATGGACATGGAGTGGACACGGGGTGGACATAGAGTGGGTGTGGAGATGGACATGGAGTAGACGCGGAGGTGGACAGGGGGTGGATTTGGAGTGGACACCAGGTGGACACAGGGTGGGCATGGGGTGGACATGGAGATGGACATGGGGGTGGACACAAGGTGGGTGTGGAGATGGACGTGGGGTGGATTTGGGGTGGGTGTGGAGATGGACACAGAGTGGACATGGGGTGGACACCAGGTGGACGTGGGGTGGGTTTGGGGTGGATCTGAGGTGGATTTGGGGTGGACATGGAGGTGGACATGAGGTGGACATGGGGTAGGTGTGGAGATGGACATGGGGTGGACACCAGGTGGACATGGGGTGGACATGAGAGGGACATGGAGTGGACACGGGGTGGACACAAGGTGGGCTTGGGGTGGACATGGGGTGGACGTGGAGATGGACATGGGGGTGGAGATGGACATGGGGTGGACATTGGGTGGACGTGGGGTGGATTTGGGGCAGATTTGGAGTGGATGCAGGGTGGACACAAGGTGGACATGGGGATGGACACACAGACACAGGATGGACACACGGACACAGGACAATGTGGATGGACACGGGATGGACACATGGGTGCAGGACAGAGTGGACAGACACACGGCCACAAGATGGACACAGGATGGACACGGGATGGACACACGGACACAGGACAATGTGGATGGACACTCGGACGCAGGATGGACACATGGACAGCGCGGATGGACAGACTGACGGACAGACGGACGCTGCGGGCGGGCGGACGGGCGGACGGACGGACGGACACGCGGCCGGCCCGTACCACATGACCTGGGCGCCCTCCTCGGACACCTCGGCCTCCAGCACCACGCGCTCGCCCACCACCACCTGCTGGTCCTCGGGGCCCTTCATGATGGTCACCGGCGGCTCTGCGGGGACGGACACACGGACAGGTGAGGAGGGACAGGGGGACAGACACACGGACAGGTGAGGAGGGACAGGGGGACAACACCTGCTGGTCCTCAGGGCCCTTCATGGTGGTCATCAGTGCCCCCAGGTGACCCCAGGTGCCCCCAGGACCTCCATGGGCACCTCCAAGACCTTCAAAACCCCACCCAGGTGACCCCAAATGCCTCCAGGTGCCCCCCAGGACCCTCCAAAACCCCCACAGGTGCCCTCAAACCCCCACCCAGGTACCCCCAGGTGCCCCCAGGACCCCCATGGGCACCTCCAAGACCTTCAAACCCCCACCCAGGTGACCCCAAGTCCCCTCCAGGTCCCCCAGGTCCCCTCCAGGTTCCCCCAGGTGCCCCCAGGACCTCCATGGACATCTCCAACCCTCCCCACAGGTCCCCCCAAAACCCCCCCAGGTGCCCTCAAATCACCCCCCAGGTGCTCCAGGTGCCCCCAGGTGCCCCCAGGTGCCCACCTTTGACGAAGACCTCGGTGAAGCACTTCTCGTCATTGACCCGGCACTCGTAGGCGGCGTCATCGGCCAGGGAGCACTTGTTGATGGTGAGGATGCGCTTCAGACCCACGTTCTCAAAGACGTACCTGGGCAGGGAACACACCTGGGCACACCTGTGCCCACCTGGACACACCTGGGGGCACACCTGGGCACACCTGGGGGTTCCTGGGGACACCTGTGCCCACCTGGGGGTTCCTGGGGACACCTGTGCAATCGCTGGGCATACCTGTGCCCACCTGGACACACCTGGGGACACACCTGGGCACACCTGGGCCCACCTGGGCACTCACTTGTTGCTGGGCTTGATGAGCTGCCCGTTCTTGTACCACTTGAGGGGCAGGTCGGGGTTGCTGAGCTCCACCATCAGCCGGATCTTGTTGCCCTTGTCCACCTGGTAGGCGGGGTCCAGCTTCCGGATGAAGGCTGGGGATGGACAGGTGAGCTCAGGTGACCCCAAAAAAAATCACCTGAGAACGCAAAAAAACCACCCAGGAACCCCAAAATTCCACCCAAATCCACTGAATTTCCCAAAACCTCCCCAAGAATCCTACGGCACCCTGAAGATGATCATGGAACCATCAGGGCTTCGACTGCCAGGTGAAGGTTGGGGGTGGACAGGTGAGCTCAGGTGACCCCAAAAATTCCACCTGGGAACCCCAAAATTCCCAAACCCTCCCCAAATTTCCCCACCTTCGCTCTTCTTGGGCTCCACCTTGATCTTCTTGAGGCGCTTGAGCATGCCGCGCAGGTCGGTGATGCCGTACTGGAAGGCGATGCGCTCGTACTCGCTCTTCTTGGTGACGCCCTTGAGCAGCTCCCAGATCTCGGGTGGGATCGTGTCCTCCTCGTCGTCCTTCTTCTTCTTCTTCACCTCCTCGGCCTGCTCCTCCCTGAGGGTGGCACGGGCATCGTGGTCACCGTGGTCATCACGGGCATTGTCATTGTCGTCATCGTGGGCATGGGCATCATGGGCATCATGGGCATCATGGTCATGGTCATCATCATTGGAATGAGCATGGGCACAGTCATCATGGTCATCAGCATAAGCATGGTCATCATGGTCATGGTCAGCATCATCATCATCATCGTCATGATCATGGTCAGCATCATCATCATGGTCATGGTCGTGGTCATCTTGGTCATGGTGGTCATGGTCAGCATGCTTGGCTTTGTCATGGTCATCATGGCCATCATCATGAGAATGGGCATGGTCATCATGGTCATTGTCAGCATCAGCATCATTGTCATGGTCATTGTCATGGTCATGGTCATGGTCATCATGATCATGGTGGCCATGGTCAGCATCCTCGGCTTTGTCATGGTGGTCATGGTCATGGTTATGGTCATAATCATGGGCATGGCCATGGCCATGGTCAGTATCATCAGCTTCATCATGGTCATGGTCATCATCATCGGAATGAGCACGGGCACGGTCATCATGGTCATCGGCATGGGCATGGTCATCATGGTCATGGTCATCATCATGGGCATGGTCATCATGGTCATCATGGGCATGGTCATCATGGTCATGGTCATCATCATGGGCATGGTCATCATGGGCATGGTCATCGTGGTCATCATCGTCGTGGTCATGGTCAGCATCATCATCATGGGCATGGTCATCATTGACATTGTCATGGTCATCATCATCATCGTCATCGACATTGTCATCATTGACATTCTCAACCTCAGCATCATCATCTTCATCCTCATCATCCCAAAGTTGTCCTCATCCCAACCCTGCCCTCATCTTCACCCTCCTCTTCATTCCATCCCCATCATCATCCTCATCCTCATCATCTTCATCCCAAGGTTCTCCTTGTCCGAACCCCATCCTCCTCCTCATCATCCTCATCCTCATCATCTTCATCCCAAGGTTCTCCTTGTCCGAACCCCATCCTCCTCCTCATCATCCTCATCCTCATCATCTTCATCCCAAGGTTCTCCTTGTCCGAACCCCATCCTCCTCCTCATCATCCTCATCCTCATCATCTTCATCCCAAAGTTCTCCTTGTCCGAACCCCATCCTCCTCCTCATCATTTCATCCCCATCCTCATCCCCATCCCACCCCCATTGTCATCTTCAACCCATCCTCCTCCTCCTCCTGTCCTTCCTCTTCCTCCTCCTCCTCCTCCTCCTCCTCCTCCTCCTCTTCTTCCTCCTCCTCCTCCTCCTCCTCCTCCTCCTCTTCCTCCTCCTCCTCCTCCTCCTCCTCCCCACCTCTTTTTCAGCAGCCCGCTGAAGTCGAGCTCTCCGGCCATCTCATCCTTGGTGTCGTTCCTGGGGGGACACCGGGAATTTGGGGGCATTTGGGGGATTTTGGGGGGATTTTGGGGGATTTTGAGGGTTTTTGGGGATTTTGGGGGATTTTGAGGGGATTTTGGGGGGATTTGGGGGATTTTGGGGGGAATTGGGAATTTGGGGGGATTTTGAGGGGATTTTTGGGGGATTTGGGGGATTTTCGGGGGATTTGGGGGATTTTGGGGGATTCTGGGGGAAACTTGGGAGATTTTGGGGGGTTGGGAAAATTTGGGGGATTTTAAGGGAAATTTGGGGGTTTTGGGGGGTTTTTGAGGGGATTTTGGGGGGATTTGGGGGGATTTTGGGGGGATTTGGGGGATTTGGGAATTTGGGGGGATTCTGGGGGGATTTGGGGGGATTCTGGGGGGATTTTGGGGGGATTTGTGGGGGGGTGGTTGGGGGGATTTTGGGATCCCCAAGGGGGTCTTGGGGTCCAGGAGGGTCCCTGGGGAGGATTTGGTGGGGGATTTTCAGGATTTTGGGGGTCCTGGGAGGTTTTTTGGGGTCACGGGGGGATTTTTGGGGGTCTCAGGAGGGATTTTGGGGTCCTGGGGGGAATTTTTGCTTTCCTGGGAACCTTTTGGGGTCCTGGGGGGAGATCTTGGGGTCCTGGAGGGTCCCCAGGAGGAGATTTTTGGAGGGATTTTTGGGGGAGATTTTGGCTGGGGTTTTGGGGTCCCGGGTGGGGATTTTGGGGGTCCTGGTTGCATTTTTGGGGGGTCCCGGGGGGATTTTGGGGGTTTTTGGCTTCCCAGGTGTGGTTTTGGGGTCAAGGGGACATTTTTGGGGTCCTGGGGGAATTTTGGGGGGTCCCAGGGAGTTGTTTTGGGGGGGTCCCGGGTGGGGATTTTGGGGGGATCTCAGGAGCTTTTGGGGGTCCAGGGTGGATTTTTGGGGTCCCAGGTGGGGATTTTGGGGGTCCTGGTTGCATTTTTGGGGTCCCGGGGTAGTTTTTTGGGTTCCCGTGTGGGGTTTTTGGTTTCCTGGGAAGTTTTTGGGGTCCCGGGGGAGTTTTGGGGTCCCCACTCACGTCCTCTTGAAGGCCTGCAGCACATTGTCCGAGCCCGAGGGGCGGCCGGCTGGGGAGGGAGGGCACTGAGACCCCAAAATGTCCCCAAAATCCCAAAATGTCCCCAAAAATGTCCCCCCAAATCCCAAAATGTCCCCAAAAATGTCCCCAAATATTCCCAATGTCCCCAAATCCCCCAAATGTCCTCAAATGTCTCCGATCCCCCAAATTCCCCAAATCCCCCCAAATGTCCCCAAATGTCCCCAAATGTCCCCAAATGTCCCCAAATGTCCCCAGTGTTGTTTTTGAGGGTAATTTTGGGGTTTTTTTGTACTTTTGGGGTAGTTTTGGGGTGGGTTTTGGGGTAGTTTTAGGGTGGGTTTTGGGTTAATTTTGGGGGGTTTTGGGGTTAATTTTGGGGTTTTGGGGGGATTTTTGGGGTGGTTTTGGCCATTTTTGAGGTTTTTGGGGGTGGTTTTGGGGTTAATTTTGGGGTATTTTTGGGGTTAATTTGGGGGTTTTGGGGGGGATTTTTGGGGTGGCTTTGGGGCATTTTTGGGGTTTTTGGGGGTATTTTGGGGTTAATTTTGGGCTATTTTTGGGGTTGATTTCAGGGTTTTGGGGGGGTTTTTTGGGGTGGTTTTGGGGCATTTTTGGGCTTAATTTGGGAGGGGGTTGGGGGGTTAATTTTGGGGTTTAATTTTGGGGATTTTGGGGGGATTTTTTGGGGTGGGTTTGGAGTTAATTTTGGGGTATTTAGGACATTAATTTTTAGGGTATTTTTGGCATGGTTTTTGGTGTTAATTTTGGGGGATTTTAGGGTATTTTGGGGGGATTTTTAGGGTATTTTTGGGGTGGTTTTGGGGTATTTTTGGGGTACCCACCATCCACACCAATGTTGAAGGAACAGCGGGTGCCCGGGGGGGGGGGTTGGGTAATTTTGGGATATTTTTGGGGTGTTTTTAGGATTAATTTTGGGATATTTTTGGGGTGTTTTTAGGGTTAATTTTGGGGTATTTTTGGGGTGTTTTTAGGGTTAATTTTGGGATATTTTTGGGGTGTTTTTAGGGTTAATTTTGAGGTAATTTTGGGGTGTTTTTAGGGTTAATTTTGGGATATTTTTGGGGTGTTTTTAGGGTTAATTTTGGGGTGGTTTTGGGATTGTTTTAGGGCAGTTTTGGGGGTGTTTTTGGGTGATTTTGGGGCTGATTTTGAGGATATTTTTGGGGTACTTTTGGGGTGCTCACCCTCCATGTTGATGTTGAAGGATCAGCAGGTGCCGGCGGGTTTTGGGTTAATTGTGGGCTAATTTTGGGTTAATTTTTAGGGTATTTTTGGGGTGGTTTTAGGGTATTTTGGGGGTATTTTTTGGGTAATTTGGGGGCATCTTTAGGGTATTTTTGGGGTGGTTTTGGGGTGTATTTGAGGCTGTTTTTGGGGTATTTCTTTTGGTAATTTGGGGGCATTTTTAGGGTATTTTTGGGGTGGTTTTGGGGTGTTTCTGAGGCTGGTTTTGGGGTATTTTTTGGGTGTTTTGGGGAGGTTTTTGGGGTGGTTTTTGGTGTTAATTTTGGGGTGGTTTTAGGGTATTTTGGGGGGATTTTTAGGGTATTTTTGGGGTGGTTTTGGGGTGTTTTTGAGGCTGGTTTTGGGGTATTTTTGGGCAGTTTTTAGGGTATTTTTGGGATGCTTTTGGGATATTTTGCGGGTATTTTTGGGGTCCTCACCCTCCACATCGATGTTGAAGGAGCTGCGGGTGCCCAGGGGAGTTTTGGGGTGATTTTGGGGATATTTTGGGGGTATTTTTTGGGTTTATTTTGGGGTATTTTAGGGCAGTTTTTGGGGTAATTTCAGGGTATTTTTGGGGTGGTTTTGGGGGTATTTTTTGAGGTATTTTTATTGTGACTTTGGGGTATTTTGTGGTGACTTTGGGGTTGTGTTGGGGGTGATTTTAGGGTATTTTGGGAGGTGTTTTTGAGGCTGGTTTTGGGGTATTCTTTGGCAGTTTCTGGGGTGATTTTGAGGATGATTTTTTGGGATGGTTTTTGGGTTAATTTGGGGTATTTTTGGGGTCCTCACCCTCCACATCGATATTGAAGGAGCAGCTGTCCTTCTTGTCCTTGGCCGTGACCTCGCAGCGATAATCGCCCCTGTCCCCGGGGACCACCTTGGAGATGGCCAGCTCGAAGGTGTACACCTGGACAGACAGACAGACGGACAGACAGACAGGTGAGACATCCCTGGAGAGGGACAGCTCGAAGGTGTACACCTGGACAGACAGACAGACGGACAGGTGAGACATCCCTGGAGAGGGACAGCTCGAAGGTGTACACCTGGACAGACAGACAGACAGACAGACAGGTGAGACAGACAGGTGAGACATCCCTGGAGAGGGACAGCTCGAAGGTGTACACCTGGACAGACAGACAGACGGACAGACAGACAGGTGAGACATCCCTGGAGAGGGACAGCTCGAAGGTGTACACCTGGACAGACGGACAGACGGACAGGTGAGACATCCCTGGAGAGGGACAGCTCGAAGGTGTGCACCTGGACAGACGGACAGACAGACAGGTGGGACAGCACGGGGGACAGGGGACAGCTCAAAAGTCCCTCCCCAGTCCCCTCCCAGTTTGTCCCAATTCCCTCCCAGTCCCTCCCAGTGCTTCCCAGTTTATCCCAGTCCCATCCCAGTATATCCCAGTCCATTCCAGTCCCCTCCCAGTTTACCCCAGTTCCTCCCAGTGCTCCCAGTTCCTTCCCAGTCCCTCCCAATCCCCTCCCAGTACATCCCAGTATATTCCAGTCCATTCCAGTCCCTCCCAGTTCCTTTCCAATCCCCCCTAGTCCCATCCCAGTCCCTCCCAGTCCCTCCCAGTTTGTCCCAATCCCCTCCCAGTCCCTCCCACTCCCATCCCAGTTCCTCCCAGTATATCCCAGTCTATCCCAATCCCCTCCCAGTTTGTCCCAGTTTGTCCCAGTTTGTCCCAGTTTGTCCCAGTTTGTCCCACCTTGGTCTCCTTCTCGCAGCTCTCCTTGAACTGGAACCGGGCCCCGCTCTTGGCTCCCAGTTCGAGCCATTTGCCCTTGAACCACTTGATACTGGGTTTAACTGGGAGCTGCGAGCCGTCCACGCGGGCCACGGCCACCACGTCCCCCCCTGGGGACCCCAAGAACTCACTCGGGAACCCCCAAAAACCCCAAAATCTCCCCAAAAAACCTCCCCAAAACCCCCCAAAAAAACTCCCCAAAACCCCCCTCAAAAAAAACCCCAAAATCCCCCAGAAAAACTCCCCAAAAACCCCCTAAAAAAAACCCCCAAAATACCCCCAAAAAAACCCCAAAACCCCCCTCAAAAAACCCCAAAATCTACCCCAAAAAACTCCCCAAAACCCCCCTCAAAAAAACCCCAAAATCCCCCAGAAAAACTCCCCAAAAACCCCCTAAAAAAAAAACCCCAAAATCCCCCCCAAAAACTCCCCAAAACCCCCCTCAAAAAACCCAAAATCTCCCCCAAATCCCCTCAGGACCCCCCAAATCCCCATCAACGCCCCCAAAATCCCTTCAACCTTCCCCAAGACCACCCCAAACTCCCCAAAATCCCCTCAGGACCCCCCAAACCCCCCCCCAGATCACCCCAGGACCCCCCCAAACCGCCTGGCACCCCCCAAAATCCCCCAAACCGCCGGAAAAATCCCCCAAATTCTCCCCCAAACCCCCCCTGGACCCCCCAAATTTCACCCCCAAATCCCCCAAACCCTCCACAAAACCTCCCCAGGACCCTCCAAATTCACCCCAAATCCCCCAAATCTCCTCAGGACCCCCCAGATCCTCCCCAAATCCCCCCAGGGCTCCCCAAATCCTCCCAAACCCCTCAGAATCAGCCAAGGACCCCCCCAAAATCCCCCCCAAGACCCCCCAAATCCTCCCCAAATCCCCTCAATCCTCCCATGACCCCTCCCAAAACGCCCCCAAAATCCCCCCCAAACCTCCCCCAAGACCACCCCAAACGCCCCCAAATCCCTCCAGGACCCCCCAAATCCCCCCCAGGACCCCCAAAATCCCTGAACCACCCCCAAAAACGCCAACCCCCCCCCAGGACCCCCCAAATCCTCCCCAGGACCCCCCAAATCCCCCCAAATCCCCCCAAATCCCCCAAAATCCCCCCAAACCTGCTCAGGACCCCCCAAATCCCCCCCAGCACCCCGCAGACCCCCCCCCAGGACCCCCCAAATTCCCCCAAAAATCCTCCAAAACATCCCCAGGACCCCCCCAAATCCCCCCAAACCCTCCCAGGAACCCCCAAACCCCCCAAAACACCCCCAGGACACCCCAAATCCCCCCAAATCCCCCCAAATC